>NC_132889.1:39813708-39911208 GCF_030463535.1 Salminus brasiliensis
TTCATTATTAACTGCACCATTAAATATCCATGCAGAGACACAGCAGGTGTGTTTAGGTCTGGATCAGCACTGCCGGACTGCAGAGGGGTCAGTTGAGTTCGGTTCTGAACACACTGGCCGCGGCATGCCGCTCTGAGTCACATCGCCACCGGAGCTCATATTCAATTAAAATCCGGGAGAAAAGCTCCCGCTTCTCCGGCACAATGAGGATCACTCTGTACTGCAGAGCTGCCTCAAAACACAGAGAAACACAAGGGCACTCCCACACACTCACACAAACAGTGCCCAAACACACACACACACACACACACACACACACATACACTTAAGTGCTCACACCCACAGAAACACCCACGCACCCGCAGTGCTGGCTGCTGCAGAGCTGTGGTCTCTGATGGTTCTCCGATTATAGCAGCTCCACTCTTAAAAATAAAGCCCCCTGAATGGTTCTTGGCTTGGCTGTGCGGTTCTAGGTGAAACCATTAACTGGTATAGAACCTTTTAGGACCGGCCTGAGGAGCATTACAAGCTAGAGTGCTTCTGAATGAGGAGCTGTGTGCTCACTCTCAGCACCGGCCCGTGATGGTGGGATATTAATGTGGAAATAATGTAAAGATTCTTTCTGTTGATGTTTGAACTGGAAGATGATCTTGGTTGGTGTGGCGCAACAGATAACACCACTACCTGCCAGTGAGCTGCCACACCATGTGGGAAACTGGGGTTCGATTCCCGGTCTGGGTGACTATGCAGCGCTACACCAATAAGAGTCCTTGGGCAAGACTCCTAACACTCCATGGCCCTCCTCTGTAATACGAGTGACCTTGTAAGTCACTCTGGATAAGAGCGTCTGCTAAATGCCGTAAATGTAAATGATCTGAAGTCAGTCTGACTGCGGCTGATGCTCACAGGCCCGAGCATTTACACAGAGGGCATGTAGCCTGAGAGCTGGAGAGGACAGCAGCACGGTTTCCTGCACTCAGAACCTTCTCTCGTTCTCACAGTAAACGATCTGTCTAACGGCGGATAATCTGCTAGTGGGGAAGAGCGGGGCTGAGGTGGGCAGAGCGGGGCAGAGTGGGCTGAGGGGGGCTGAGGGGGGCTGAGGGGGGCAGAGCGGGGCTGAGGGGGGCAGAGCAGGGCTGACACTGAGGGAATATTGAGGGAACACTGAGGAACTGGACTGGTTGAGTGACCACAAAGAGCCAGAACTCAACAGAATTATTTAGAAGTGAAAAGGAGGCCAAACAGTGGAGATATGTGTCTGACTGACCGCTCACACACGGGCATCGAGGGAAAAACCAGGACAAGAATTCCTCAGAGACACAAACGGTCTTCACAATACCTACATGTAGAGCATTATTAATATTCACCCTAATGAGAGACTGTAGCTCCGCCTCCTCAGTGTATATCACAATACCTACATGTAGAGCATTATTAATATTCACCCTAATGAGAGACTGTAGCTCCGCCTCCTCAGTGTATATCACAATACCTACATGTAGAGCATTATTAATATTCACCCTAATGAGAGACTGTAGCTCCGCCTCCTCAGTGTATATCACAATACCTACATTTAGAGCGTTATTAATATTCACTCTAATGAGAGACTGTAGCTCCTCCTCCTCAGTGTATATCACAATACCTACATTTAGAGTGTTATTAATATTCACCCTAATGAGAGACTGTAGCTCCGCCTCCTCAGTGTATATCACAATACCTACATTTAGAGTATTATTAATATTCACCCTAATGAGAGACTGTAGCTCCTCCTCCTCAGTGTATATCACAATACCTACATTTAGAGTGTTATTAACATTCACCCTAATGAGAGACTGTAGCTCCTCCTCCTCAGTGTATATCACAATACCTACATTTAGAGCCTTATTAACATTCACCCTAATGAGAGACTGTAGCTCCGCCTCCTCAGTGTATATCACAATACCTACATTTAGAGCGTTATTAATATTCACCCTAATGAGAGACTGTAGCTCCTCCTCCTCAGTGTATATCACAATACCTACATTTAGAGCGTTATTAATATTCACCATGAGAGACTGTAGCTCCGCCTCCTCAGTGTATATCACAATACCTACATTTAGAGCGTTATTAATATTCACCCTAATGAGAGACTGTAGCTCCGCCTCCTCAGTGTATATCACAATACCTACATTTAGAGCGTTATTAATATTCACCCTAATGAGAGACTGTAGCTCCTCCTCCTCAGTGTATATCACAATACCTACATTTAGAGCGTTATTAATATTCACCCTAATGAGAGACTGTAGCTCCTCCTCCTCAGTGTATATCACAATACCTACATTTAGAGCATTATTAATATTCACCCTAATGAGAGACTGTAGCTCCGCCTCCTCAGTGTATATCACAATACCTACATTTAGAGCGTTATTAATATTCACCTTAATGAGAGACTGTAGCTCCACCTCCTCAGTGTATATCACAATACCTACATTTAGAGCGTTATTAATATGCACCCTAATGAGAGACTTTAGCTCCTCCTCCTCAGCGTATATCAGAATACCTACATTTACAGCGTTATTAATATTCACCATAATGAGAGACTGTAGCTCCGCCTCCTCAGTGTATATCACAATACCTACATTTAGAGCGTTATTAATATTCACCCTAATGAGAGACTGTAGCTCCGCCTCCTCAGTGTATATCACAATACCTACATTTAGAGCGTTATTAATATTCACCCTAATGAGAGACTGTAGCTCCGCCTCCTCATTAGTGGGCGGGATCTGGGGAGGGCAGTAAATGTGGTCTGTATCATAGAGTAGTAGTAGCTTCGAGACCAAGCTCTAAGACCTCAGTAGCGTTAGGTTTCTTTGCTAATCGTGTGGAAAAAGAGCATTTATGAATATTCATGCCATGATAATTAATTTCATAAATGTTCTTTTTGTGCAGTTTAAACAGTCGCTCGTGTCTTCGGCTCTGAGAGTGCTCATTAATGCAGCTTTCAGGTTGTTCTCATTACGGCTCGTCGGGAGACCCAGGGGACGCAGAATTTACCCAACACTTCTGCTTAATGAGCTCTGATTCAGCTCAGCTTAAGCAGTTCTGCAGCTCTCTGTTACACCAGCTACTGGATCCTCAGGACCAACACCAGCATCAGCAACCGCTCCCTCCAGACCCGAGCAGCGTCTGGATGCTTTCAGGCTCGGGCTGTTATTCTGCTAGCTGGTGTCGACCAGAGGAGGAGAAGTTCTGCCTCTGAGCTTTGGTTCCTCTCAGGGTTTCTCAGGGTTTGGACAGGGATCTCCATAAAGCTGCTGTGACCATATCTGTTGTAAGCAGAGGCGGGAAATCCAGCTGCAGCAGAACCATCCAGGAATCAAATCTGGACCTGGATTTGTCATCTTTGGTTGTAAGAAGCTCTATATAAATAATCCTGTACTAAACATACATTATAAGTCCAAATGTTTGTGGACACCCCTTGTAATGAATGAACTCAGCTAGTTTTGAGCTGCACCCATTGCTGACACAGCTTTTCTAGTCTCTGTAGAGAAGAACTGCCAATAGAATAGGACTCTACTTTTGTGTATGAGCAAACACAGAACAGCAGAACCACAACTGACTGAGAGTAGGCCGAACAGCCGGGTATATACTGCATAAAGCTGGGAAGGAACAAGACACAGACTGATCATTAAGGGGAGGAGTTACAGACACATATCAGGTGAGTGGCCAGACAAGAGGGCGGAGCAAAATAAATCAAAACAAAGGCGCTAGAGTTAGAACAGTGAAGGGTTAAAAAAAAAGAAACACCCGGGGAACAGGTACAGAACAGGACCTGAACATTACCCACTGTCCACACCAGAGAACACAACGAACGTGCCCACACTAAAGAACCCATCAGACCTGTCCATGCTCAACACACAACACACAGAACCTAGACTAAAGAACCTTCAAATTGACTTCAGCTCCAGCCACACATACACACACAAACACACACACACAACAGCTCCAGCATTAGCTAGAGCCCAGTTCTGGATGTCGTACACACTCACACTGCCAGGCTTTAGGTGAACAGGATGAGAAGTGGAGGATCTGCACTGGGTGTGGAGCTGCAGTGTGAGATGAGTGGAGGGTGTAGGTGTGTGGATTTGAGCTCTACTGATTTACATCCTTATATAAGCAACACACACTGCTTTACACTCATTCACACACACTCTTTTACACACACACACACACACACACACACACACACCACTCTCCACACCTGACCTGACCCCTACCAATACTCTCCATACCCCAACCCTACTGACCCCTACCAATACTCTCCATAACCCAACCCTACTGACCCCTACCAATACTCTCCATACCCCAACCCTACTGACCCCTACCAATACTCTCCATAACCCAACCCTACTGACCCCTACCAATACTCACCATACCCCAACCCTACTGACCCCTACCAATACTCACCATACCCCAACCCTACTGACCCCTACCAATACTCACCATACCCCAACCCTACTGACCCCTACCAATACTCACTATACCCCAACCCTACTGACCCCTACAAATACTCTCCATAACCCAACCCTACTGACCCCTACAAATACTCTCCATAACCCAACCCTACTGACCCCTACCAATACTCACCATACCCCAACCCTACTGACCCCTACCAATACTCTCTATAACCCAACCCTACTGACCCCTACCAATACTCACCATACCCCAACCCTACTGACCCCTACCAATACTCACCATACCCCAACCCTACTGACCCCTACAAATACTCTCCATAACCCAACCCTACTGACCCCTACCAATACTCACCATACCCCAACCCCACTGACCCATACCAATACTCTCTATAACCCAACCCTACTGACCCCTACCAATACTCACCATACCCCAACCCTACTGACCCCTACCAATACTCACCATACCCCAACCCTACTGACCCCTACCAATACTCTCCATAACCCAACCCTACTGACCCCTACCAATACTCACCATACCCCAACCCTACTGACCCCTACCAATACTCACCATACCCCAACCCTACTGACCCCTACCAATACTCACTATACCCCAACCCTACTGACCCCTACAAATACTCTCCATAACCCAACCCTACTGACCCCTACAAATACTCTCCATAACCCAACCCTACTGACCCCTACCAATACTCACCATACCCCAACCCTACTGACCCCTACCAATACTCTCTATAACCCAACCCTACTGACCCCTACCAATACTCACCATACCCCAACCCTACTGACCCCTACCAATACTCACCATACCCCAACCCTACTGACCCCTACAAATACTCTCCATAACCCAACCCTACTGACCCCTACCAATACTCACCATACCCCAACCCTACTGACCCCTACCAATACTCACCATACCCCAACCCTACTGACCCCTACCAATACTCACCATACCCCAACCCTACTGACCCCTACCAATACTCTCCATAACCCAACCCTACTGACCCCTACCAATACTCACCATACCCCAACCCTACTGCCCCCTACCAATACTCACCATACCCCAACCCTACTGACCCCTACCAATACTCACCATACCCCAACCCTACTGACCCCTACCAATACTCACCATACCCCAACCCTACTGACCCCTACCAATACTCACCATACCCCAACCCTACTGACCCCTACCAATACTCACCATACCCCAACCCTACTGCCCCCTGCTAAGAGAAGAGGGAAGCGGGGAAGGTTTGGTTGGGTTTGTTCTGAGGGAGATGTGAGTGGGAGTCGATTGTTCTCAGAGAAGATAAAAGAGAGAGAGGCGAGAGATGTTTGATTTTCACCTTTAATGCCGGTGGTACCGTGGTAATGTGGTAATGGGAGTTATGCAAGTGAGGAGTTCTCGGCCTACGCTGCAGTATAAATAGCAGGACTCCCGGGCCAGCTCACACACTGCAGAGAGGGGTCAGTGAGTCAGCCGCCAATACACAGCTGTCCTCAACTTCTGCTCTCATACACACACACACACACACACACACACACACACACACACACATTTCTGAACATTCCTTCCCACTGCCTACAGCTAAGCACACTTAAGCAGATCTACAGGCTCTGGATCTCCAAGCTTCCCAAATCCACATCGGGACACTCAGCCCCAGATACACATTCCACCATAATCTGCACTCATGATACACCTGACAGTGATGCTTGGTCAACTGTGGATAGCTCCGCCCACCATGTGTGAGGTACACGGTTGAAACGGCACAGTGAAACAGGAGCTAATAACAAGCTCAGGATCTGAGAGAAGCTGAACATTTGGTGATGAAGAGACAGCGGCTCTCTCCACTCTACAGCCCTCTCTCACTCGGTGATCTGAACCTGAGGGCTGGAACTGTGTGACTCCTCCTCCTGACTGTGATTGGTCCCAATTATCACCTTGTTTCTTCTGAGACTCCTCCTCCTGATTGTGATTGGTCCTAATTACGAAGCCGAAGCTGAAGCCGTTCCACCTTAAACAGTGCTGCAGCTCTATTCTGGCACCTGTGCACCGTTTAAGGTAACTACCACATTTAAGGTGGAACAGAAAATGTGAACACGAAGCCAGCTTTGTTGAGGCGAATGTGAGGAGTGTGCTGATGTAGTTAGCATCATGCTAATTGGTGGGGTATCCTTTTCCTTTACTTGTTAGCTACATTAGCCTCATAGCTCCAGTGTAAACCGAGAGACGCTGAAGATCAGGGAAGATCTGAGCTACATTCAGTGAGCCTGAGGCTGACTCTCTCTCCTGATTGGAGGAGCTTCTGAACACTGAAAGCAGTAATGAATGCAGAGTGAACGGCAGCTTCCAGCAGAAAACACAGCCTGAGGTCAGAGGTGAAACTCTCCAGCATGTGAGTGTGTGTGTGTGTGAGAGAGAGAGAGTAAGTGTGTGTGTGTGTGTGTGTGTGTGTTCGCCTCTCTTCCCATCTGTGTGTGTAGCAGCTCTCCAAGTACGACATGAAGAGGCTCTCTCTCCAGCACACACCCACGCACACACCTGACCCCAGCATACCTGCGCACACACACACACACACACACACACATAGAGGACCCAAGAATTAGGAGAAAAAGATAGATATTTACACTATTTGTCCAAAAGTTTGTGGACACCCCTTCTAATGAACTCATTCAGCTACTTTAAGCTGCACCCATTGCTGACAGTCCCTGTAGAGAAGAAGTACTGCCAATAGAATAGGACTCTCTGGAGCAAAACATCAACCTGACGGTGGCACTCCATCCAGTACTTCTGTGCAGTTCTGAGTTGGTTCTGCTGGTGGTGATGCTGTAAAATCAGCCAAACCAAACCAATCTTTATTTTTCCCGGAAAAAGGCGACTCGCCTAACCGACCCGCCCACTTCAGACACAACCCCTCCCTCTCAGTGTCCAGTATAGCAAGACTCTGCCCACACAGGTGATGATGATGAAGGCAAAGGTTGGTTCTTTAGTGTACAGAAGGTTCCAGTTTGGAGATGTTCTTGCTCGTTTATCTATAAACCGTCTATGATCTTCGGTCTCTTCAGGTGATCCATGGTGGATTTGAGGAGTGTTCCAGATCATTGTAGAAACCAGCCTCTTTCCATCTTCAGCTTTTCAACAGATGGTTAGACATTTGTATTCAGGAACTGCTGCTATTTTGTGGAATCCATTCTTCCCTCCATCCTGCAATATTGCCAATGCCTCTGGCAGCAACACAATCCCAGAGCATGATACATCCACCCCCATGCTTCACAGTTGACAAGATGTTCTTTTCATTCGTTGTAGTTCATTTTGTTCTCTGTACGAGTCTCTGCTGACTGTGAGAGTTCTTCAGTCCACAGCACTCATCTGGCTTCTCTACACATTCTGAAGCATTTTCCAGACATTGACTTTTGTGATGAAGTTGAAGGTGAGGTTTTCTTCTTATGATGACCATGCAGGTTGTTGGTCGTCATATTGGGGGCTTGATTTGTCAGCATTCGAGCAGTTCTCTCAGCTTTCTTGCTCCTCCAGATCTCCTCCTGAGCTCCACACTTCCCCTGAACTGCAGTGTATCAATAGCATGTTTATTAACACTGTAGAAACTACAATCTAAACATGCTGGACTATCTTCTTATAGCCTCTCCTGCCCAGCGGACGTCGACCACAGTTTTCAGATCTACAGACAGCTGCTTAGAGGAGCTCCTGTTCGATGATGGGTGTCAGCAGAAGGTTTAAGGAGGAATGATGAAGCTGGAAGAGATGATTTGAGCCTCAGGCCTGTTTTTATCATTAAGATCTGAAACCTTGTTTGGAGTCTTTGCAATGCTTTTTGGGGTCCAAACTTTTGCACAGGCCACATTGACCAATTCAATTATTCAGATCGTTGAATTTAGTTATGAGAGAGCGGTGCTCTAAGCTTTACTGAACATGCAGTGTTAGTGTGGGATTGGCTGTGGTTCTGCTCTGTTATCAGACTGTGGGAGGGTGAGGCTCATGTCCATTCTACTGATCATCTGTAAAATGAGCTAATTTACATAAATATTCTCAGCAAATAAGCTTGTAAACTGGCCACGCCCACCAGATCTGCTCCAGACTGGGAAACAGAAGCAGTACTGAGGAGAGACAGTGTTCCAGTGAGGAAGTGTTTAATCTAACCCTGCTCTCAGCAGCTCTCCACTGAACAGGGTGATTCTTTAAATACCGTGGTTACAGTAAGAGAATTAAACTCAGCAGCTCAGAACCAGCTCAGAACCAGCACAAGCAGCGACACAAGGAAACAGGTAGATCCTGATTATCAGAGTTTCTGCGCATGATTTATGTTGATCTTCATTAAAGCAGAACTAAGGATTAGGATTACATTCACACACTAAACCTCAAAAAGAGAGATTATCTAATCTCTGCTGAAGACCTGATAATCCTCATAACAGCACTGCTCAGAGAGCCTGTGACCTTTAACCAAATAACCGCCAAAAAACCCAGCCTGCCCTACGCTCTCTACCCTCTCTATCCTCTCAACCCTCTCTACCTGCTCTACCCCCTCTACCCTCTCTACCCTCTCTACCTGCTCTACCCCCTCTACCCTCTCTACCTGCTCTACCCCCTCTACCCTCTCTATCCTCTCTACCTGCTCTACCCCCTCTACCCTCTCTATCCTCTCTACCCTCTCTACCTGCTCTACCCCCTCTACCCTCTCTATCCTCTCTACCCTCTCGACCTGCTCTACCCCCTCTACCCTCTCAACCCTCTCTACATGCTCTACTCTCTCTACATGCTCTACCCTCTCTACCCTCTCTACCCCCTCTACCCTCTCTACCCTCTCTATCCTCTCTACCCTCTCTACCCTCTCTACCCTCTCGACCTGCTCTACCCTCTCTACCTGCTCTACCCTCTCTACCCTCTCTACCTGCTCTACCCTCTCTACCTGCTCTACCCTCTCTACCCTCTCTACCTGCTCTACCCTCTCTACATGCTCTACCCTCTCTACCCTCTCGACCTGCTCTACCCTCTCTATCCTCTCTACATGCTCTACCCTCTCTATCCTCTCTATCCTCTCTACCCTCTCGACCTGCTCTACCCTCTCTATCTGCTCTACCCTCTCTATCCTCTCTACCGTCTCTACCTGCTCTACCCCCTCTACCCTCTCTATCCTCTCGACCTGCTCTACCCTCTCTATCTGCTCTACCCTCTCTATCCTCTCTATCCTCTCTACCCTCTCGACCTGCTCTACCCTCTCTACCCTCTCTACATGCTCTACCCTCTCTACCCTCTCTACCCTCTCTACCTGCTCTACCCTCTCTACCCTCTCTACCTGCTCTACCCTCTCTACCCTCTCTACATGCTCTACCCTCTCTACCCTCTCGACCTGCTCTACCCTCTCTATCCTCTCTACATGCTCTACCCTCTCTATCCTCTCTATCCTCTCTACCCTCTCGACCTGCTCTACCCTCTCTATCTGCTCTACCCTCTCTATCCTCTCTACCCTCTCTACCTGCTCTACCCCCTCTACCCTCTCTATCCTCTCTATCCTCTCTACCCTCTCGACCTGCTCTACCCTCTCTATCTGCTCTATCCTCTCTACCCTCTCGACCTGCTCTACCCTCTCTACCCTCTCTACATGCTCTACCCTCTCGACCTGCTCTACCCTCTCTACATGCTCTACCCTCTCTACCTGCTCTACCCTCTCTACATGCTCTACCCCCTCTACCCTCTCGACCTGCTCTACCCTCTCTACCCTCTCTATCCTCTCTACCCTCTCGACCTGCTCTACCCTCTCTACATGCTCTACCCTCTACATGCTCTACCCTCTCTACATGCTCTACCCTCTCTACCTGCTCTACCCTCTCTACATGCTCTACCCTCTCTACCCTCTCTATCCTCTCTACCCTCTCTACCTGCTCTACTCTCTCTACCCTCTCTATCCTCTCTACCCTCTCTACCCTCTCTACCTGCTCTACCCCCTCTACCCTCTCTACATGCTCTACTCTCTCTACCCTCTCTATCCTCTCTACATGCTCTACTCTCTCTACCCTCTCTATCCTCTCTACATGCTCTACCCTCTCTACCCTCTCTATCCTCTCTACCCTCTCTACCCCCTCTACCCTCTCTACATGCTCTACTCTCTCTACCCTCTCTATCCTCTCTACCTGCTCTACCCTCTCTACATGCTCTACTCTCTCTACCCTCTCTATCCTCTCTACATGCTCTACCCTCTCTACCCTCTCTATCCTCTCTACCCTCTCTACCTGCTCTACCCCCTCTACCCTCTCTACATGCTCTACTCTCTCTACCCTCTCTATCCTCTCTACCTGCTCTACCCTCTCTACATGCTCTACTCTCTCTACCCTCTCTATCCTCTCTACCTGCTCTACCCTCTCTACATGCTCTACTCTCTCTACCCTCTCTATCCTCTCTACCCTCTCTATCCTCTCTACCCCCTCTACCCTCTCTACTCTCTCTACCCTCTCTATCCTCTCTACCCTCTCTACCTGCTCTACCCCCTCTACCCTCTCTACCCTCTCTACCTGCTCTACTCTCTCTACCCTCTCTATCCTCTCTACCTGCTCTATCCTCTCTACCCTCTCCACCTGCTCTACCCTCTCTACCTGCTCTACCCTCTCTACCCTCTCTACATGCTCTACCCTCTCTACATGCTCTATCCTCTCTACCCTCTCTACCTGCTCTACCCTCTCTATCCTCTCTACCCTCTCTACCCTCTCTACATGCTCTACCCTCTCTACCTGCTCTACCCTCTCTACATGCTCTATCCTCTCTATCCTCTCTACATGCTCTACTCTCTCTACCCTCTCTATCCTCTCTACCCTCTCTACATGCTCTATCCTCTCTACCCTCTCTACCTGCTCTACCCTCTCTATCCTCTCTACCCTCTCTACCCTCTCTACATGCTCTACCCTCTCTACCTGCTCTACCCTCTCTACATGCTCTATCCTCTCTACCCTCTCTACATGCTCTACTCTCTCTACCCTCTCTATCCTCTCTACATGCTCTACCCTCTCTACCCTCTCTATCCTCTCTACATGCTCTACCCTCTCTACTCTCTCTATCCTCTCTATCCTCTCTACATGCTCTACCCTCTCTACATGCTCTACTCTCTCTACCCTCTCTATCCTCTCTACATGCTCTACCCTCTCTACTCTCTCTATCCTCTCTATCCTCTCTACATGCTCTACCCTCTCTACATGCTCTACTCTCTCTACCCTCTCTATCCTCTCTACATGCTCTACCCTCTCTACTCTCTCTATCCTCTCTATCCTCTCTACATGCTCTACCCTCTCTACATGCTCTACTCTCTCTACCCTCTCTATCCTCTCTACATGCTCTACTCTCTCTACCCTCTCTATCCTCTCTACCCTCTCTACCTGCTCTACCCCCTCTACCCTCTCTACCTGCTCTACCCTCTCTACCTGCTCTATCCTCTCTACCCTCTCTACCCTCTCTACCTGCTCTACCTGCTCTACCCTCTCTACCCTCTCTACCCTCTCTACCCTCTCTATCCTCTCTACCCTCTCTACCCTCTCTACCTGCTCTACCCTCTCTATCCTCTCTACATGCTCTATCCTCTCTACCCTCTCTACCTGCTCTACCCTCTCTACCTGCTCTACCCTCTCTATCCTCTCTACCCTCTCTACATGCTCTACCCTCTCTACCTGCTCTACACTCTCTACATGCTCTACCCTCTCTACATGCTCTACCCTCTCTACCTGCTCTACCCTCTCTACATGCTCTACCCTCTCTACCTGCTCTACCCTCTCTATCCTCTCTACCCTCTCTACCCTCTCTACATGCTCTATCCTCTCTACCTGCTCTACCCTCTCTACCTGCTCTACCCTCTCTACCCTCTCTACATGCTCTATCCTCTCTACCCTCTCTACATGCTCTACCTGATTTATGATGGGGATCTTGTTGTAGCTAACATAATCTAATCTCGTGAACTAAACAGTTTTATTAATTGTTCCAATGGATCTGAAGTTCTGACGGCACACACTTTAACCTTTAACTTTCATACTGTATACTGAATAATTCATAGTAGACACTGAATAATTCATACTGTATACTGAATAAATTACACTGTATACTGAATAACTCATACTGTATACTGAATAATTCATACTGTATACTGAATAAATTACACTGTATACTGAATAACTCATACTGTATACTGAATAATTCATACTGTATACTGAATAATTCATACTGTATACTGAATAAATTACACTGTATACTGAATAATTCATACTGTATACTGAATAACTCATACTGTATACTGAATCATTCACACTGTATACTGAATAACTCATACTGTATACTGAATAAATTATACTGTATACTGAATAATTCACACTGTATACTGAATAATTTATACTGTATACTGAATAATTCATAGTAGACACTTAATAATTTATAGTGAATACTGAATAATAAATAGTAGATACTGAATAATTCATGGTGGTTAATAAATATGTTTAGTAGAACAATGCAGTTTCAGTTTCTAAAGCTGAGTATAAACAATTAAACAAAAAAACACTGCATTTATAGAAATACTACAGCCATGTGCATGTAGGGGCAGTGGTGGCTCAGTGGTTAGAGCGCCGGGATATCGATAACAGGGTTGTGGGTTCGATTCCCGGGCTCGGCAAGCTGCCACTGTTGGGCCCTTGAGCAAGGCCCTTTACCCTCTCTGCTCCCCGGGCGCTGGAGTTGGCTGCCCACCGCTCTGGGTGTGTGTGTGTACTCACTGCCCCTAACACGTGTGTGTGTGTGAGTGTGTGTTCACTACCAGATGGGTTAAATGCGGAGGACACATTTCGCTGTACAGTCCACACTGTACAGTGACGAATACGTGCACCTTTATCCTTTATCCTTTATGTATGTGTGTGTGTGTGTGTGTGTGTGTGTGTGTTCCCTGAGCACAGCAGATATGATAGAGAACAGTGATTATCAGACCAGCGAAACTTTCAGTTAACTAATGATCTGATGACTGCACTCAAAAAACACACACACACACACACACACACACTTTCACACTCCCACTCCAACACTTCGGTCCAACGACCCAAAAACACTCCGCTAAATCTGACCACTCTATATAGGACATACTATACACCAGAGAGAGAGAGAGAGAGGGAGAACGAGAGAGAGAGAGAGAGAGGGAGAGAGAGAGATAGAGAGAGAGAGAGGGAGAACGAGAGAGAAAGAGAGAGAGAGAAAGGGAGAGAGAGAGGGAGAGAGAGATAGAGAGAGAGAGAGAGGGAGGGAGAGAGAGAGAGATAGAGAGAGAGAGAGGGAGAACGAGAGAGAGAGAGAGAGAGAGAGAGAGAGAGATATGTCCATCATTTGATCTGCTGTTTCCTAGCAACCACAGCAATCTGGAGCCAGAGGGGTTAAAATCATAAATCACTTCAAGAACAGTCTCACACACACACACACACACACACACACACACACACACACACTCAAACGCACACACACACACACACACACAAAACACAGTTTGCTTTCCTCAGTGATTACAGTTTCATGTGTCAGAGTTTAGCGAGTGTGTGTTTGGGACATGTGTGGGTTTGTGTGTGTGTGTGTGTGTGTGGGTTTGTGTGTGTGTGTGTGTGTGTGTGTGTGTGTGTGAAACAGATGTATATGAGTGTGCGATGTGGAGTAAAAGGCTGAGTGTGTGACAGGTTTTACACCTTCATTACAGCCATTCATCAGAATCTTCCACATTCTACCGTAAACAACTACAGCAGGGCTCGAACACACTCACACACACACTCACACACACACACTCACACACACACACTCACACACACACTCACTCACACACACACACATACATACTCACTCACACTATCATTTTTCAGCTGACAGTGATGCTGCTGTACAAACTTAACTCAGTCTGTCAGTGTGTTTCACATCAGCCTTTAGGAAACCCCACGACACACACACACACACACACACACACACACACACAGAGCTAGAACTATCCAAACGAACACAGATCTGCAGTCAGACGTGTGTGTACCCTCCACTTTACTGAGCACTGTAGAAACAGGAGACCAGCAGCTTTATACTCTATACCTGATTTCTGAAAGATGAACAGATTCAGCTTCATCTGGAGATTAAATTCATGTGTTTCTGTATTTCTTGGCCCCAAGAACAGATCTGCTGCTCTGAGGTCAGTGAGTGGTCTGTATGGGCTACATGTAGTGGGGGTCTGTGCTGGGCAGTGAGTGGTCTGTATGGGTTACATGTAGTGGGGGTCTGTGCTGGGCAGTGAGTGGTCTGTATGGACTACATGTAGTGGGGGGATGTGCTGGTCAGTGAGTGGTCTGTATGGGCTACATGTAGTGGGGGTCTGTGCTGGGCAGTGAGTGGTCTGTATGGGTTACATGTAGTGGGGGTCTGTGCTGGGCAGTGAGTGGTCTGTATGGACTACATGTAGTGGGGGGATGTGCTGGTCAGTGAGTGGTCTGTATGGGCTACATGTAGTGGGGGTCTGTGCTGGGCAGTGAGTGGTCTGTATGGGCTACATGTAGTGGGGGTCTGTGCTGGGCAGTGAGTGGTCTGTATAGGCTACATGTAGTGGGGGTCTGTGCTGGGCAGTGAGTGGTCTGTATGGGCTACATGTAGTGGGGGTCTGTGCTGGGCAGTGAGTGGTCTGTATGGGCTATATGTAGTGGGGTCTGTGCTGGGCAGTGAGTGGTCTGTATGGGTTACATGTAGTGGGGGTCTGTGCTGGGCAGTGAGTGGTCTGTATGGGCTACATGTAGTGGGGTCTGTGCTGGTCAGTGAGTGGTCTGTATGGGCTACATGTAGTGGGGGTCTGTGCTGGGCAGTGAGTGGTCTGTATGGGCTACATGTAGTGGGGTCTGTGCTGGGCAGTGAGTGGTCTGTATGGGCTATATGTAGTGGGGGTCTGTGCTGGGCAGTGAGTGGTCTGTATGGGTTACATGTAGTGGGGGTCTGTGCTGGGCAGTGAGTGGTCTGTATGGGCTACATGTAGTGGGGGTCTGTGCTGGGCAGTGAGTGGTCTGTATGGGCTATATGTAGTGGGGTCTGTGCTGGGCAGTGAGTGGTCTGTATGGGCTATATGTAGTGGGGGTCTGTGCTGGGCAGTGAGTGGTCTGTATGGGCTACATGTAGTGGGGGTCTGTGCTGGTTAGGGAGTGATCTGTATGGGCTACATGTAGTGGGGGTCTGTGCTGGTCAGTAAGTGGTCTGTATGGGCTGAATGGTCTCTCAGGCTGTAGAAATGTGAATTAAAGTCGATGTGTGTGAACTAGGGGTCGGTTTGGGGTTGGTTTGGGGTCAGTACATAAATACTTATTAAATATCAATACTGTAAAATAAACTATGCCCTTTTCTAATCTTCGTCAGTTTGTACGTGTGTTTGTGAGATGATTTCAGTTTCACTTCCTCTTTGGTTTTGTATCAGTAGATAACTGAATGCAAACTCATTCAAACCCCACAAACAAACAGGTTCTCCAGCTTCTCCTGCAGAGCTCCACTCCATCAGCACATCAGCACATCACTTAGAGAGACTCATTCCACAGTCCTGCAGGGTTCAGTCCCCTGAGCTCCTCTTCCAGCGTCTGAGTGAGTTCATAAACCACAAACATCCAGGATTCACTTCTACGCCACCCGCTACACACACTACCTTTAACACTGTATACACTACATGTCCAAATGTTTGTGGACACCCTTGCTAATTAATGCATTCAGCTACTTTAAGCTGCACCCATTGCTGACACAGATGTGCAAATGCACACACACAGCTTGTCTAGTCCCTGTAGAGAAGAAGTACTGCCAATAGAATAGGACTCTCTGGAGCAGATCAACATCATGACCCTATTGGCTCCATGCTGCCTAATAATGCCAGGCGTGGGCTAGAGGGGTATAAAGACCCCCAGCATTGAGGAGCTGTGGAGCAGTGGAGGAACTGTGTTCTCTGGAATGATGGTGGAGGAGCTCCATCCAGTACTTTTGGGAGGAGTTGGGTATGATGAGGTGTGGTGGTGATCCACCTAACATCCTGACCTCACTAACACTGTTGCTGCTAAATGCAATAAAATCCTTACAGCAATGTAACAGACCATTACTCCAACAGAAGCAGTTGATAGCCTTGATTTCAGAAGAAAGAACAAATGAGCAGGTGTTTATATTGTGTATATGTAAATGAGCTCTGTTCTGATTGGCTGCCCTGTACTGTTTCAAAAAGCATTCTAAAACACACCTCATAGCATCACTGTAAATAAATAACCCCACTCAGAGAGACCGAGGACAGGTATGCTCGACTCCTGGTCACTAACTGATGGCTGTGGCATTAAAAGAGATTGTACCTGCGACCTCCTGACCTCATAGACAATGTTCTCAACATCTGCATGTACGTTTAGAACAAGTGTAAAGATTCTGTACTCCTGTAGTTCTGGTTCTGGAGAACCATGTGGAGAATGACGCAAAGAACCGTAACTCTGAGAGCTCCTCGTCCTCCTCGGCTGGGATCAGTGTCGTACGGCCTATTTTCTAAAACGATAAACGAAGAGTAGAAGTTCCCTCAGGACCTTCACCCCCCCACACCCTCCGTCCCACTAACCTGCTTTAATCCTCCAGCACACCAGCCTGCAGCTCCACATCAAACACACACACACACCGCACATCAAACACACTCCAGCGACCAGACACAGCAGGGTGAAGGTCAGAACGTCTGAGGAAGAGCTGAAACTGATGCTCCAAGACAAAAACACTCAATCACACAAAACAAACAGTGATGATGTTCTCCACAGAACCAAACTCAGCCTCAGACTAGAGAACCTTCAAACTCCAGATTTGGACTGAAGCTCTTTTTCACCTCAGCTAAAAAACAGATCTACCCACAAACACTGAATAGAACTTCATACTGGATATTAATGATATTAGAGCTTCATACTGGATATTAATGATATTAGAGCTTCATACTGGACATTAATGATATTAGAACTTCATACTGGATATTAATGATATTAGAGCTTCATACTGGATATTAATGTTATTAGAACTTCATACTGGATATTAATGTTATTAGAGCTTCATACTGGATATTAATGATATTAGAGCTTCATACTGGATATTAATGTTATTAGAGCTTCATACTGGATATTAATGTTATTAGAGCTTCATACTGGATATTAATGATATTAGAGCTTCATACTGGATATTAATGATATTAGAGCTTCATACTGGATATTAATGATATTAGAGCTTCATACTGGACATTAATGATATTAGAACTTCATACTGGATATTAATGATATTAGAGCTTCATACTGGATATTAATGATATTAGAACTTCATACTGGATATTAATGTTATTAGAGCTTCATACTGGATATTAATGTTATTAGAGCTTCATACTGGATATTAATGTTATTAGAGCTTCATACTGGATATTAATGATATTAGAGCTTCATACTGGATATTAATGATATTAGAACTTCATACTGGATATTAATGCTATTAGAACTTCATACTGGATATTAATGATATTAGAGCTTCATACTGGATATTAATGCTATTAGAGCTTCATACTGGATATTAATGTTATTAGAACTTCATACTGGATATTAATGATATTAGAGCTTCATACTGGATATTAATGCTATTAGAACTTCATACTGGATATTAATGTCATTAGAGCGTCATACTAGATATTAATGATATTAGAGCTTCATACTGGATATTAATGTTATTAGAGCTTCATACTGGATATTAATGTTATTAGAGCTTCATACTGGATATTAATGTTTTTAGAACTTCATACTGGATATTAATGTTATTACAGCTTAAAGAAGACAGTAAAAATGATCTTATTATTTAGAATTATTTGACTGAAGCCGCTGACAGAGTGTGTGCTGTGTAGCGAGGTCATCTGGACAGGGTATGTTTAATGTGGCCTGTTTTAGATAAAAAGGTGGAATTCCCCTTTAATGAGAGAGGGGTGGGGTCTGTATGAGAATGACAGCTGCACAGAGGTCCGTCAGCGCAGCTAGAATGTACCGGACCTGGTTCAGGATGGGCCGAGCGAGAGACAGACTCCAGATAATACTGTTCTCCACTGAAGTTAATGGAACGGTTCTCAACAACGTACTGAAGAGTGGTACGGGGTCACAGCTGGAACTGTGTGTGTGTGTGTGTACATTTCTAAACAAGTCAAGACTGGAACACCTTTAAACCGTATTTTTGGTATTTTCCTTTAAAGCTCCTCTGAAGCCTCCTGGCTGGAACCAAATGTCAGGATTGTGAGTAGGAGTGTAACACATCGATCTGGAGCTGCTGATTCACACGTCCGTTCTGAGGTGCTGTAATCACTCGGTTCTAACAGCAGGAACCGCTGCTAACTTCATGGAGAAGGTGAAGAAAAACACACTTTACCTTCTTAGATCAATTATCAACAACAAACGAGAAACACGGCTCACAGCAGCTCAGCAGAACCACCATCAAACCTGGCAAAAGTTTCTGTCAACAGAAGTCAGAACGGTCCAGTCTGTGGGGCTGAAATCTAGACCACACAAAAGCCTTTGAAGAGAAGCTGACAGCAAAGAAAACCACCAAACACACCCCTGACCACATCACCCAAACCTCCCACCAAAGGACCAGAGAACCACACTGACACTGTTCTTCTGTACATGTCTGAGAACCGGCTTCCTTAATAACACAGCCAGCAACAAGATATCCTTAATGAAGCTTTAAGAAGATTAAAGAGCCGTGAATAACCTTACTCCAATTAAACTAATGAACACACTGAGTGCTGTTACACTGACTGCTGTTACACTGACTGCTGTAACACAGTGCTGTAACACTGAGTGCTGTAACACTGAGTGCTGTAACACTGAGTGCTGTTACACTGAGTGCTGTAACACAGTGCTGTTACACTGAGTGCTGTAACACTGAGTGCTGTAACACTGAGTGCTGTAACACAGTGCTGTTACACTGAGTGCTGTAACACAGTGCTGTTACACTGAGTGCTGTTACACTGACTGCTGTTACACTGACTGCTGTTACACAGTGCTGTTACACTGAGTGCTGTTACACTGAGTGCTGTAACACTGAGTGCTGTTACACTGAGTGCTGTTACACAGTGCTGTTACACTGAGTGCTGTTACACTGAGTGCTGTAACACTGAGTGCTGTTACACTGAGTGCTGTAACACTGAGTGCTGTAACACTGAGTGCTGTAACACAGTGCTGTAATACTAAGTGCTGTTACACTGAGTGCTGTAACACTGAGTGCTGTAACACTGAGTGCTGTAACACAGTGCTGTAATACTAAGTGCTGTAACACTGAGTGCTGTAACACAGTGCTGTTACACTGAGTGCTGTTACACTGACTGCTGTTACACTGAGTGCTGTTACACTGACTGCTGTTACACTGACTGCTGTTACACTGAGTGCTGTTACACTGACTGCTGTAACACTGAGTGCTGTAACACAGTGCTGTTACACTGAAGATCTACCGGCACAGTGAGGAGATTGTCTAAACATCTCACAAGCCTGTCACTGACCACAAAGAAATGTTTACTGATCTCCGCCCAAAACCCACCAACACACTTGCCGTCCAAAGGAAGGTGACTAATGTATGATATACTGTTTCTAGAAATCAGTGTCCGATCCTGGCATATTCTCATAGACGGGGAATGGGTGGTCTAATCCTGATCCTTCGTTTTTGCCGCTGTGCTGTGTTGTGAGTCTCAGGCCTGTGGTGGATTTTTACTTTCTGGACCTGAATTTTCCATCTCTGTGTAACAAATACACACCGTGTTCAGACTGGACATTTTACTTCACACACACTGAGAGTACACAGTCTTTTATAAATGCCAGTAGAGTGTGTGTAAGAAAGTGTGTGTGTGTGTTGTGTAAAAAGTGTGTAACGGCTGCAAACCCGATCCTGTGTGAGAAACCCAAACAGTGTGTGTGAGTGAAGTGGCCTTATTCAAAATGAATGAGCTGGTCACAGTGTGTGTGTAAAAGAGACACTATAATTAACCAGCGCAGGGGAAGGGGTGTGTGTGTGAGAGAGTGTGTGTGTGTGTGTGTGTGTGTGTGTGTGTGTGTGAGTGTGTGTGTGTGTGTGTGTGAAACGCTCGGATGCTGCAGACAGCTAAGAGCTCTGTGTGCGGAAGCAGATATATATCTATACACCAACACATCTCTATTTCTACACAGTCATACCTTCTATATACAGACACTTCACTGCTAATGTATATAAATATACACTCTATGGACAAAAGTATTGGGACACCTGCTCATTTACTACTTCTTCTGAAATCAAGAGTAAATAAAAGAGCTGATCCTGCTTTTGTTGGAGTAACTGTCTCTACTGTCCAGAGAAGAAGAAAAACATTGCTGTGAGGATTTGATTGCATTCAGCAACCACCATCATTCCAGAGAACACAGTTCCTCCACTGCTCCACAGCTCCTCAATGCTGGGGGGCTTTATACCCCTCTAGCCCACGCCTGGCATTAGGCAGCATGGAGCCAATAGCTTCATATTGATCTGCTATCTGTCCTATTCTACAGTAGAAATAGACATATTGTATATATATATATATATATATATATATATAATGGCATATTTCATCTTTATATACACACATAACAACCAGCCATAATATTAAATATACCTTCCTAATACTCCATAATG
Organism: Salminus brasiliensis; assembly: GCF_030463535.1. Lineage (NCBI taxonomy): Eukaryota > Metazoa > Chordata > Actinopteri > Characiformes > Bryconidae > Salminus > Salminus brasiliensis. The sequence goes on from NC_132889.1 coordinate 39,834,868, forward strand.
CCTCTGTGGTCTCCAGCCCCAAGACTAACATCAGCAGATACTTTGAGTCCTGTAAGTTGGGCGGAGCCTCCATGAGCATCAGTGAGTGTTGGGCGCCCCTGACCCTGTCACCAGTTCACCGGTTGTCCTTCCTTGGAGCACTTTTGGTAGGTGCTGACCACTGCATACCGGGAACACCTCACAAGACCTGCCTGATGTTCCGGAGATGTTCTAACCCAGTCATTATCTAGAACATCACAGTTCGGTTCTTAGCAAAGTGTTTCAGATTCTTACGCTTGTCCATTTTTCACCTTCATCACCTTCAGGACCTGACCGTTCACTCACTGCCTGAGGTGTAGATCCTCCCCTAACAGGAGCCGCTGGAACCGGATCACCAGTAACAGTGGTTGTAATGTTATGGCTGATCTGGGTGTAATGACAGAGTCTTACCTTGACACTGGAATCCTTGTTTACCGAAGCCCCTGCGTAAACAACAACAAACAACAGATAAGGAGCAGAAACTTTGTTTACTTGTTTATCTGATGCGTGCATTAAGCAAACAACAGTTTTGGCTGTGTGTGTGTGTGTGTGTGTGCGTGTGTGTGTGTGTGTGTGTGCTCTCACCAGATGAAGTCCGTGCAGTGGCTGCAGAACGTTGGCTGCTTGAAAAACCTCGCGATGAACTTGTGGTCCTTCACCTCGTGCACGTTCTTCTGCCGAAGGGCGCCCTGGCGCGCAAAGCCCCGCGCGCGCTGCTCTCCGTCACTGCCGCTTTGCGCGAGATCCGCCATCCTCACACCGCGCGCGCCTCTCTCTCGCACACACACACACTACTACCTGCACTACTGTTCCTGCTGCTGGAGCTGTTGCTGCTTCGCGAGACACCAGTACAGACCACGCCCACGTTGCGCACGAACCGCCCAGGACACGCCTACTATCACCAACATGAGGCGGTCTCACACGAGGGCTCTGGTCTCACGCATGTGCAGAAGAGAGCGCAGGTAGCAAGCGCGAGCCCTAGCAGATGTTTTTATAGTGTTGATAAATTTCACTGTTAATAATAATATCAACAATAACAACAATATTATTAATAACAATAATAATCTATATAATCATTATTATTATTATTATTATAACCTGTTGAATGATCTCTCTTCATTGGTCAATAATTTATCAGATCTCCACTTCCCCAGCTTCACCAGCTTTCCCAGCTTCCCCAGCTTCACCAGCTTTCCCAGCTTCACCAGCTTCCCCAGCTTCACCAGCTTCACCAGCTTCCCCAGCTTCACCAGCTTCACCAGCTTACCAACTTTCCCCGTCTTCACCGGCTTTCCCAGCTTCACCAGCTTCACCAGCTTCACCAGCTTACCAACTTTCCCCGTCTTCACCGGCTTTCCCAGCTTCACCAACTTACCCAGCTTACCAACTTTCCCCGTCTTCACCGGCTTTCCCAGCTTCACCAGCTTCACCAGCTTACCAACTTTCCCCGTCTTCACCGGCTTTCCCAGCTTCACCAGCTTTCCCAGCTTCACCAGCTTTCCCGGCTTCACCGGCTTCACCAGCTTCACCGGCTTCACCGGCTTCACCAGCTTCACCAGCTTTCCTGGCTTTCCCAGCTTCACCAGCTTTCCCAGCTTCACCAGCTTTCCCGGCTTCACCAGCTTTCCCAGCTTCACCGGCTTCACCAGCTTTCCTGGCTTCACCGGCTTCCCCAGCTTCCCCGGCTCGTGCTGACTGCAGCAGCACTTCCCAGGCAGTCAGCTCTGAACCCCTGGATTTGCCACGTCCCCTTCATCACCACCACCCTCACCCTGTCCTTAACTTTCTATCATGGCTCAGGTTTACCAGCTCAGAGAGATTTACAGCCTCCCTGCTCATAAACACACTGATTATTGAGGGTCACTGTGTGTGTGTGTGTGTGTGGTCCAGCTAATACTGGTTCTCTGGTAACGGTCTGGTAAAGCTGATATCTGCTGTATTTCTATCACTCTGCTGAGGAGCTGTTTCTGAAACCCCTCCCATTAACCCCTTAATATGTGTGTGTGTGCTGATGAGCTGTGGAGTGTATCAGCAGTGTGTTTATCTCTCTGTTAGCTGCAGCTTCCTCTGGTTAACACCCCAACACTTCCTGTGTTAAATACAGAAACAGCACCAACGGCCTGAACTTCATGAACTGATCTCAGCTGTTTAAAACTCTTCCCTCGCGGACTGAACTGTTCCTTCCCTCTAACATTGATTCACTGATTAAAACTGATCAAACTGTTGGTCTCCCTCTGATCTCTTTACTACTAAACTGATCACAAATGATTCCTCACACTGAACTGACTGTGCTCAGTGAAACGGCGCCACCTGCTGACCACAGTGTGTCATTACACAACAAACGGGACTACAAGTCTTCCTAAGGGTGTGTGTGTGTGAGATGTCTGATTAAATACTTCATTATTCAGAGCGTTTCCATGGTAGCCGCATGGCGAGGCACGTGCTTTCTCAGATAGGTCAAGGGTCAAATCCACACTGGTATAAAAACACCATTAAAGTCAGGCACTGGATATCTGTGTACACACACACACACACACACACACACACACACACACACACACACACACACACCCCTTTGAAAGGTTCTGCTGAACTAATCCTGAATCCATTCATTATTTTGGGTCTTTAGTATTTTATGAGCAATAACGCTGAAGTTCTGGAACTAGTGTCTGCTCTCTCAGGAAGATTTACGGGATTAAAGGGAGAAACGCAGGGTAGGAGCTCTCAGAAGCTGTTGGGGCGTAACAACTGGAAAGACAGACATCTTAAAACAGACATAGAAATCACTTTATTGGGTAATATGACAATACAAAACCGCCATGGTAACGAGGAAGCCTACAGTAACATTTCCAGGAGAGTACCTACAGGCCCACCTGCGATCTGCTGAGATATGTAATCGTACGAGGAGCTTAAAGAAACAAACAAAAAAAGTTCTAAGAAAACTAAGCTGAAAGGCAGAGATGGAAGATTCAGACCCAGAAAGGAAAAATCCACAAACAAAACTCTGGGGCAGATTTTTACTTTCTGGAGGCAGATTTTCCAGCTCTAGCTGAAAGTCACTATCACCCACATTCTACTGACTACCGCTCCAGATTACAGAAAGGCAACAAAGAGTAACGCAAAGAAACAGGAATTCAGCACGGCGGGAAGAGCAGAGCTTTTGGTTTCGGGGGGGGGGGGCCCTGCGTTACTGAGCGGGGGCCGGGGGACGTTCCTCTGACATCGTTTCAGATGGGGGGGCCTCTGCCGGCGGCCCAGAGCTGCTCTCTGATGGAGCCGTGCTGTCACTCGTGCCCTCGTCTGTAGCGCCCTCTGCTGGCTCCACTGCCGTAGGTTTCTCTGCCACCGCAGGGCGCTCCTCAGAGTCCGCTGGCCCTTCAGACGACTCAGCGGGAGCTTCGTCTGCAAGGAGAGGAGAGTGTGAGAGATTAGGCTAATGTAGCGAACAAGTAAAGGACGCCATTACCCCACCAGCCAGCACGTGCAGCTAACCTGTCTCCATGGGACTGGGTTTGTCCTGCGGTTCTTTACTGTCTGAGCTGTTCTGTTCAGAGCTGGCAGCTCCTCCAGTGCCACCTTGCTGCTCCTCCTGTGCTGCTCGCTCGGCCTGCTCTGCTGCCTCCCTCTCCCTCTCCTCCGCCCGCCGCCGTGCAGCCTCCTCCGCCGCCGCCATCTCTGCTGCCAACTTCTCCATATCCACCTCCACCTTCAGACTGCACAACTGCAACACACACACGAACACACACATGAACACACACACACACCGCTACATCCAGTATTTTACCCCCCCCCTCCCTCTAGAGCTCCACTTATCCATGTGAATTCTTAACCCAACATAACCCAGTCGTAACTTGAATGGGTGGGGCTAAGACGCCATAGGCAGAGTGGGTGGGGCTAAGATGCCGTAGACATGCCTGCCGGGTTGATGCTGGGATGCACTCTGAACAGATCCAGTCTTACCCGTTTGAGTTCAGTGTTGAAGGAGTCGGTGGACTCCAGGAACCTTCTCTTCTTCTCCTGATGTCTGTCCTCAATCTGCAGAAGCTCCGCCTCCAGCTTCCTCTGGAACACACACACACACACACACACACACACACACACACACACACACACACACTTTTACAGACTTAAAAAGGCACTACAGAACGAGGCCGAGATCAGACCAGTCACAGAGATGTGGCTGATATTCACTACAAGGTAAAGGTTTAGAGATTGGAGGCAAGGCTGGAGTTTAAGCACAGCAGAAGTGTGTTAACATTAATCTTACGGACCAGAAATCAGATCTTTCGCTCATCCCTGAAATCAGACATTTATCCAACCTGTCTCGGATCCTGATCAGCTCACAGCACCTTCGGGTGGCAAGCAGCTGATTACATGTCTGTATTAATCCAGCATACCTGGTGCACCATGAGGGACTGGACCTGCCGCTTCAGGACCTGCATGCGAGCGGTGGTGACCACCGAGCGAACATCTGGCACCACCACCTCGCTCAGGATATCACTGATCAACCTGTGGTTCCTCTGGAAACGAGCTGCTGCCGTGTGCTTCATGGAGAAGCCATCGTCATAGTCTGCATACAGACAGAGCGAGAAACATCACATCATATTCATTACAGACGTTCAGCTGCAGAGAATCTGACGAGGTTGGAGAGGCAGAACTTAATTCAGCAGATTTTCATTTTTCATTTGAGCTTTTAGTGACGCAGGTTCATGCAGAGACCATGAAACGGCGCCACCTACTTTCCCCACACGAAGGCCACGCATTCATTTTTTAAATAAAGTTTAATGATGTGCGTCCCTTACCATCCTCTCTCACGTAATGTAGGGCTGCTTAAAAGGACATCACAAAAAGGAAGTGACATCTGAGCTTTTGAAGCAGCCAGAAAGTAAAAGGCAGGTTCTGTAATTAAAAAGCGCAGCTACAGCGTTCAAGCCCTTAAACCAAAATCCACCCAGTCTCAGCCCTCAGACTCCACTCGGTTGATGGCAGGTTTAGGAATTATTTACTTTTAACTGCTGCAAATCCATGTTAGTAGTGCACGGGCCCCGCACTGCAGCAGCACTCCGAGCTTTAGATATTACAAGAAATTCTTAAGCTGCCAGTCTGGACGTAAAGAAGCAGGACTTAGTGTTTTACCCCCATTTACCCATTTTACCAGTAATCTCCCCACCCCCTCAGTGCTGCTCACCATCGGGGTCCTCAGCGGGCTGGATGCTCATGTAGGGTTCTCCTTTATCCAGCCTAGACTGCCTCTGCCTGCTCTCCTCTTCTAGAGCAGCTTCTGCGCGGTTCTTGGCATTCACGTACGCTAGATACGCCGGAGAGTTGTGGTACGCCTTCAGAGAGTCATTATACTCGATCTGCCGAGGGAGAACCCGCACACAGAACATGCCCACAGTCAGGAACACACAGAACACATCACTCACAGAGCCACTGCAGGGTACATCTGATTATTGGAGCAGGATGAATTAGTCCTAGCCTGGGTTCTCTTATTTAGTCTCAGATTTATCACCTGCATGTTTTTAATTGACCACTTTTAATTGAACATTCAAGTTTATGAAACACCATGGGGCAGTTCAGCACTGCCAATCCTCCTGCCGGCAGGTTTTTTGGAAGGGGAGAGAAAACTGGAGCAGCCGGTGGACTCCTCACAGACTGAACACACAAGTTTAACTGTTCATTTTATTTGCCACCCTCTGACAACCTCCGTGTGAATACACACGTTAAATGACTAGTGTTCCAAAATCAGCTGCAGGTTCTGAAGGATCCACCCATCTGATCACTGACCTTCTCAGCTTCATACTCGTTCAAATAGTCCTGCTTCTCCTCATCAGTGAGGTCCCTCCACATTCCACCAATGATCTTCCCGATCTCCCATAGCTTCAGATCCGGATTAGAGGCTTTCACTTGGTCCCAAACCTGAGGAGGAGCACACATAGTAACCTGAACATCTGAGAGGTTCAATAAGAGCAGAAGAACGCGCGGTGAGGGGGGAGGGGTGTACAGCCAGAGAGAGGGGACATTCAACACAATAAAGACAACTAAAGATTTAATGAACTAATTAATAGTTCAGTTACATTAGGAGTGTTTTTAGAGAGCAGAAACGTCAGAGCCGTCAGACGGCCCATCATTCCTAGATATTCCACCGTTCCGAAAAACAGGGGAGTAATTGATATCCAGCCGTATGCTAAAGTTTATGTACACCTGGTCAGATGACCTGTTGTGGTGATACTCTAAGGGTAAATAGGTGCACACCCTCTGCAGTGAACACGCTCCTGCACTTTAACACTCCTTATTCTCTTATGAACATTAAGGTAAGCATCAGCTGCCATATTTGAGATCCTGTAGTGAACGTGCCCTTATTTATACCTTGAGTCATCTGAACATAACAGGGGTGCACAAACTTTTGCACGTCTCTTCATAACTGCTCATCTACTGCATTTACAGAATAAGAGTTCTGCCCTTTAAATTCACAGTGACAGTAAATAAGGCTTTGAGTTAAACACAGTCTCAGTGGTGTTTCCAGTGTGTGGTCATCCAGGGCAGCTCCGGGGAGGTGGGGAGGAGCTGAAGGTTCCAGGCAGCTCTTGCCCCGTCCAGAGGAGGGCGCTCCGAGCGCTCCTTCATTAAAAGCAGTAAAAGCAGACACCGTGGGTGTCTTACCTTCCTGCTTACCTTCCGGCTATACCGCATGTAGGGCATCAGCGGCTTGTCGGGCGGTTTCGGGGGCTTGGGGACCGTGATCCCTGAGGAGTTCTGGAGGACAGAAAGAGAAGAGAAGGCCAGAGGGGTTTAGTGGTTAGCTGGGCAATACAGAGGGCTGTGGACCACACACACACACAGCAATGGAGCACTATGAGCAAGGTTGAACTGAAAATGAGGAGGGTGAGGCTGGCCGAGGCGGAGGAACAATCTGAGCATAAACAGAGATTCAGTGTTTACTGACAGAACATCCATGCAGAGGAGGGTTTAATGGAGCTCAAAGACAAAGCAGCTGTCTTTGATGGAGGTTTGTGGTGTCCTAAACCGCCTTGTGCAAAATAAGTGACTGAGCTGAGCCACTGGCACCGCCCCTGCTGTGGACGTTACAAACAGAGATGGCACCGATTCGATACAGCGCATCAGTACTGAAAATGCTGGACTGAATATCAAGGGATGGGCTAATCGGCTAGCCTGTGTGTGCGTGGCATTTGAGCCCCCACATCACACATTTCCCCGACATCTCCACCTGAGCTCCTCTTAGAGCTTCTGAGTTTTTAAAAACTATTTAAAAAAAACGAGCATTGTGTTGATTGGTTGCCTTGTACTGAGCCTCATTCAAACAGTAGATCTTCAGAGTGAATGGGTGGGGCTAAACCCATTAGGTTTAGCAGGTGTGTTGGAGGATGTGTACAGCAGTTAATAACCTGCATCTTATTACACATTTATAAACAGGAGAATCTGCCGGTACAGGTGAATTTACAGGAGCTGTACTACTGTAACCCATCTGTAGCAGCAAAGCGAAGACCTGTGGTTACACCCGAGCTCCTGTATAGACCAACTTTTACAGGTATCGTAAAGCTGATGACAGAGCAGGGTCAATACTGATGCTGAGAAAAGCAAGAGAGATCTCTGAAGTGCCATCTCTGACTTGAAAGCCCCACAAGCAGAAGGGCAACAGCACTCATGCAGAGTAAAGAGGGGGGCTTGATGTCCTAATACTTCTGGAAACCCGTCATTCAAAGTCAGAGTGAGGGCAGAGTGAGCTGAGTGGGTTACAGAAGGAATGAGGAGTAGGAGTGTATGGAAGCAAACGACAGCTACCCCACCCCACCCTCCCCTCCACTACAAGAAGCCCTCTCTCCGTCCTATGGAGCAAAACAGCACACGCTTGTTCGGGATACAGCCCAGGTGGTCAGCTCGGCCGGTTCTGCTCTGAGGTTCTAGCTCCTCTGCTGCGGCTACGCAGTTTTGCTTTTGTCCTACCATTACCCTGTTGTTCCCGCCGGGGTTCCCTCCCAGCCTGTAGTTGTTGTAGGCCAGATGGCTGTATGGGTTGTACCCCACAAACCCAGGGGTGGTGGGCATTTGCTGATGGAGACAAATGAGACAAAACACGAATGAGAAATGACACAAACGAGGGAGGAAGGGACAAATAAAAAAAATTAAATAAAAAAAGGAAGATTTGTTTTTGCTCTTTTTTTGGTCATGATTTGCATAAGACATGCAAAAAGCAGCAATCTGACAGCAGCACATCCTGGCATTGTCCTACACTCTCTCAGAGCCAAGCCACACACACACACACACACACACACACACACACACACACACACACACACACACACACACACACACACACACACACACACACTAAGGGGGGGGGCATTCAATTCAATGAGATGGTTTTAAAAGAAAAGGAAACTCAGCATAAGCTGGATATTCTGTAACATCTGGAACGTCTACTGAGCCACCCCATGGAATCATCATCATCCCGCAGTCCCCTCCACACATTGCCAGGGGTCTTAAAGGTTTGGTGGGGGTGATGGAGGAAAGCGGGGCATTTATGGATGGTGTGTTGGAATACTTACTGTGGTGGGGGCCGGGGCGGGGGGAGGGGCGTACGAGGGCCGTTCTGTGAGGGGAAAAAGACAGAGAGCAGATGTTATCCAACTACCCTGAGATGCTGCTCGTTTATCGAGCTCTAAAGCCTGCTTATTAACCACAGCCACCTCAGCTCACACAGTCACTGAAAGGGCAATTCCCCACGTCTGAAAATCTTCATGTGTTTAAATACCTTCAGAGTGAAAACCCAGTCAGAGCTGTTCTACAGTGGAGGTTCTAGATAAGCTCCTCCAGTTAGAGCTGTTCTACAGTGGAGGTTCTAGATAAGCTCCACAGTCAGATCTGTTCTACAGTGGAGGTTCTAGATAAGCTCCTCCAGTTAGAGCTGTTCTACAGTGGAGGTTCTAGATAAGCTCCCCAGTCAGAGCTGTGGTTCTACAGTGGAGGTTCTAGATAAGCTCCTCCAGTTAGAGCTGTTCTACAGTGGAGGTTCTAGATAAGCTCCCCAGTCAGATCTGTTCTACAGTGGAGGTTCTAGATAAGCTCCCCAGTCAGATCTGTTCTACAGTGGAGGTTCTAGATAAGCTCCCCCAGTCAGAGCTGTGGTTCTACAGTGGAGGTGAAGGGAAGCAGACGTCTGAAGCTCAAATAAAAGCTCCTCACAGAAAGTTCTTCACCTAATGGTTGTGTGTGTGTGTGTGTGTGTGTGTGTGTGTGTGTGTGTGTGTGTGCGCACTGGGGAGTCGGACAGTAAATAAATGACCCGACTGAAGGAGTTCTTCTCAAACACGGACTTTTTACACAGAGCAGTTTAAAATGTGGGTGAACTTTCAACACACTGCTCCTTCAAATGACTGCAGGTTCTCTCTCTCGCTCTCTCACACACACACACACACACACACACACACACACACACACACACACACACATCATTCTTAACAGGGAAGTATAATACCGGTGGTCTCAGGAAAGGTTACAGAGCAGTTAGTTGAAATGGGTTCTTACTGGACATCGCGTTTGCAGGATTGAGGAGATCAGGCCAGGTCCATCATTTGGTTCTGCAACAGGGTAAAGATTGATTAGACGGACAGGTCTGCTTCCAGTCTCAGTAAAACACCCCTGGTTCTGTCTGTCTGCTTCTAACAGGGAAGAACATTTTCATATAAATATGAAAGTTTACACTGAAACTAAGCCCGGATTCCTGAACCAGACCACCAGCCCGAGGACACTGGACCCTTCAGCCAGATCAGACTTCCAGAACATATCGATCTAAAGGTTTTAGGGGTTTAGGAGTGGTTCTCCGCACAGCTGCAGCTTTACCTTACAAACACATCAGAACCTGGGTGAACTACAGAACTGCACGAAGTCAGGCCGGAGAGCAAGTTAGCAGCCTATGCTAAGCTAAGCCAAGGATTTGGACGGAACACAATCGTGGTAAAGTCACTGAGCGTCTTTTTAAATAATATAAAGACAGACATTCACTCTATAAACCGAATTAAGTCACTGCCTGTAGGTACAAAGCTATTAAACGGCACAGAGAGATGTTTCCCTAGTCCACGTTAGCTTGTGTTAGCCTGCGGCTGAGGAGGGCTTCGAACAGCCCGTTCCACCTTAAAGACACGAGGCGCCCCAGTGCAGCGCTAGCTGGCTAACAGGCTAACTGCTACACCATTTAAGGTGGAACGGACAGCTGGAATTAGCTAGCCACCTTCAGCCTCGTCAGTGTGAGCCGATATTGGCCAGCACTAATATAGATAGTCCCTGAGAACCTACGCGGTACTAATAAACCGTGTTGTGTAGATAAGTATCGATTAATGAAATAAAATGATCTAATAATTGAATATATAATAATCTGTGATCCTTTAGCCGCCACAGCAGCCTCCTCACAATACGAATTACAGCACAACTTCATCATTACATTATCAATCATGACCACAAGCATATTTACAAATCGATATCTACACACTCTCACACTCTCACACACACTCACACACACTCTCTCACACACACACACTCTCTCACACACACACACAGCTTAAACAGACCCGGTAAAGGAGAAAGAGCAGCAGCAGCAGCGCTGTGCGTTAATCAGCTAAACGCGACGAAGCGCCGCTAACGCAGCCAAACCCGAACCGCCCAAAAAACGACCAGTGACCCCACACTGCCGACCCAAACCAGCCGAGACCGGGGGGTGACGCTCTTAACACTCTACCCGAACCGCGATCCCAACTTTACTCTCCAGTTTTAAAGATTAAATGCAGAAACACTCTTGAACACTCACCCGCGCTCCTTTGTTCCCTCCGCCGGACTCTGCAGAGTCTCAGTGCTGCCCCAGCAGGCCGGGCTGAACACTGCAGCAGCTCAGAGACAATGCCCAGCTGCGACCTAGTCCACACACTGGACTGCAGGGGGCAGTAATGAGTGCGTAGGGAGGAGCACAGAGCTCCACAGGCCCGGGTTGTATTCATATGTCTGTGTTCTAGAGACGAACAGTACCCCACACTAAAACAGGCACTGTACTGTCCTACTGGACTATCTATACTACACTACACCATCGTGCACTCCTCCCTATCACCCTGCTATAATGAGATTATACTGCACTGTACCGCAGTATACTATTCTGTGTAATGCTATCCCATACCATACCATATTATACTATACGATACACTGGAAAACTGCATGTGTGAGATGAATGTTTTCTTTATGTAAGATATTTAATTTGTGCAAAAAGTGACATTAATGCAACACACTTTAGACAAACCGGATCAAACTGCTGCTGCTTAACTGACCTGTGTGTGAACCAGGTCAGACTGACCAGAGGGAGATTTGGCGTGTGTTTAATGTGTGTGTGATTAGTGTGTTTGATGTTCTAATTAAAATGTGAATAAAAGTGTGCCTTCTGTAGTGGTGGAGAATCCAGGTCCAGAGAGTGACGATCCTCTCCAGGATTCTGTTCCTTCTGTCTGGGCAGCTCAGCTTCACTACACCTACAGCAGAGGTGGAGCTAAATCCTGGGGAGGATCGTCACTCTCTGGACCTGGGGCTGGATTCACTAAAACCTTTAAAAAGAAAAAATGTCTGAAATATCTTAAGATAGACAGTAAGAGGTTTATCAGAATGTTCTACATAAAGTTCTTTCAGTAAAGAAGAAGTGAATTTTTCTTCTTGTCAGGTCTCCCTCTGTAACCGCTGACCTCCGTCCCATGACATCACTATCACGCCATTCACCACAACCAATCAGAGATTGGTCAGTTTTCCCGCTCACATTCAGCAGAGTACCGATCTGTCTCACCTGTTTGTAATCACGATGTTTGGATATATGTCTGTTCTGTCCGTCTCCTGCTTTGTGAGGTATTGCCGACAGTCTGTTGCTCACTGAGCGGTTCTGTTTCTCTGATTGCACTGTTGCGCTGATTACTGCCGGGTCACCCGGGTTTTCTGATTCTTGGCCTGTTTGCTTGGGTGTTAGTGTTAGAATACTTCTCCAGTATGCAGACGGAGGATTACAGGGAGCTTCATACGGCTGGAAGTAGTCAAGGACAGCTGTTAGGTCCCAGCCAGTTGAATCTCTGACTCTGTGGGTGCTCTGAGTCTGCAGCAAGGGGAACCGCAACCAGAACTTGCTCAGATCTCTGCACATCTTAAAGTAAGATTAACCCCCAGTCCGCCTCCCGCTAGTCCTCCAGCTGTCCCTGTTTTACCCGCTCAGGATATGGGTATGTTCCCTGTGTGTAAACCAGAGAAATCTGATGGATTCCAGGTCTTGTAAGAACCTCTTTGTAAGGCCTTCTAGCTACAATGCTATCTTCTTTGCTGACTCACCCCATAGTCCTGAGAAGGCTTGGATTTCTTTGGTTAGAATGAAAGAGTATGATGAATGGAAAAACGAGTACAGGGTCATGATGTCTTCAGAAATACGTTGGGTCATTTTGTTATTGCGTACATAATGATATTCCAACGTTCTCACCGGTTAAAGGAACTCAAATCCACCGTGTCTTTCAATTGTTAAACATCTTTAAACCAGTCAAAGGAGTTTCACATCGACTCGGTTTCCTATTTGGGTTACATCATCAGCTCTAAGGGACTGTTTGACGTCAGCTAACCTCTTGAAACACCCCGATCCATCTGAGCCTTTTGTCATGGATGTTGATGCCCCTGATGCCCCTGCAGAGAGAAACTACAGCATTGGTGTTGCAAACTCTTGGCTATGATGCTTGCTTTCGCGGAATGGAGGCACTGGCTCGAAGGAGCTAAATATTCCTTTCTAGTTCTTACTGACCATAAGAATCTTGAATATTTACGTTCAGTTAAACGTATGAACCCCTGTCAGGCTCGTTGGTCCCTCTTTTTCACGTATTGCCCTGGTCTCGTAACACTAAAGCTGATGCTCTCTCACAATGATACTGAACCCACAGCTCGGGAAGAGTCAACCAGTGCATTACTGCCTGGTTTGGTGGTAGCTCCCATTAGATGGGACATAGACGTTGAGATTGACCAGTGTAATGACCAAATACCACCATCCTGACAAAATGTTCGTCCTAATATCCTGTAGAGGAAGGTTAATTACCTGGGCTCATTCCTCTTTGACCTCCCGCCATCGTGGGGAAACCCGGACATATCGGTTGCTAGCGGATGAGTACTGGTGGGAATGTACACTGTAAAACCTCCGTACTCTGCCTGCTGGAAACTCCTGCCTCTCCCAGTACCCTCGCGTCCCTGGTCCCTTTTAGCGGTTGATTTGGTCATGGTTTGACCTGGATCTCAGGGTTGTACAGTCATTCTCACTGTAATTTACAGATTCTCGATTCATACCTTTTTGTGGAGAGCATTAATGGAAAGATTGGGTCAGTCTGACTTCTGGTTATCATTCCTCAATCTGAAGGTCAAAGAATGAACCAAGACTTAGGAAAATTCTTCAGACTTTATTGTTTTGAAAATCAGCACGATTGGTTAACTTATCTACCATGGGCTGAGATGGCAACTCTCTCCAGTTCCAACACCCCGGGCGGCATTCTCCTGTCCAGAGGCCCAGCTGTGTGGGTCGTGGGTCACTAGATTCCTCTGGTTGCTGGGGGATTGGTCGTTGCAGTTGCCCTCGTCTGTTGGCTGTCCTGGACTCCTTGGGTGGGGTGGGGGGGTGGGTTGTATTACCACAGCTACCTCTGTACCTGTTAACCACCTGGACTCCCGTTCAGCTTAATCCTCCATCCCATGACAGAATCACTATCACGCCATTCACCACAGCCAATCAGAGACTGTTTCCCCGTTCACGTGAGGTATTGCCAACAGTCTGTTGCTCACTGAGCGGTTCTGTTTCTCGAGCGCTGATTACTGCGGGGTTACCCGGGTTTTCTGACTCTTGGCTCGTTTGCTCGGGTGTTAGCTCTTCTCTGTTTATGATTCTGTCTGTTCCTTATCTGCTCTGTTAGCTCTGTTTATTCAACCTTGGTTCACTGTCTTGGTTAGCAGTCTCACTCAAGCTCCTTTTATTAAACTATTCTCATTATTTTACAGCCGCGAGCGTCTGGTTCGTTTACCAGCCATCACACTTCTGCCGACGCTGACGGCCCTCCAACAACATCATCTTAAATTAAATTAATGATTGTATTGAATTATACATCAGCTTAATTCTGTACTTTAACTATTTAAACATCATTTTAGAGGCCGACCTTCTGAACTCCTACAGTCTAAGATGTGTGTGAGGTCGTCGTAAGGGTAAGGTCATGTATTAGATATTTAGAACGGTTCTCAGGTGTAACGTTAATCTGAAGATTTTTGAAGGAAATGAATCTTAACTTTGTTCTTAAGCCTGAGGTGAAGCAGGAGAACAGCACACCTCCACAGTACCACTGCCCAAACTGTTCTGCAGTACTCAGTGTAGAAAGGGTTCTATTTAGTAGTCAAAATGGAGTGGAACCCTTTTTGGTGCTATATAGAACCATCTACAGGAGTGCTATGAACTCTTTAACCAGGCAAAGATCCATCCACATGGTTTTTAATTTATTAAGGGTTAGGGTTTGATTTGTGAAAGAACCCTTTAAGAATCCTTTTTAATTTTAAGTTGTACTGAAAATGGTTCTTTGACGTGTACCAGAAGTGGAACCTTTTAAAGGTTCTATGTCTTTTTTTACAAGATGTTTTCCTAGCATCTTAAAAAAATAAATATTTTGAGTTGATTGAGTCACGATCCTTTATAGATCCTAAAGAACCTTCGAAGAACCCCCTTTTTGAAACGTGACCTGTATGTATGTGTCTAACCCTACATGCTAAGCAAAGATCCCTTTAACCATTTAAACATTCAAATCAATCTGCAGTTATGATGGCTCTGTATAGAACCACTGCCTTTAATAGAGAACCCTGGGAGAACCGCTGTTCTGAGGGCATCTGGTGAAACAGAACCTACGTGTTGATTCGTTTTCAGCAGCTGCTCACTCTCCACTATAGCACCGCTATTGATCACCTGAATCAGGTTTATTGGACAGATATTGATCAGTTGTTCAGACTGTAAACAGAGACAGAAGGCAACATGCTTAGAACGTCCTCCTGGGACCCTCCAGTGCCCCCCTCGCCATGGTTCCTCTGCATGTGGGTACTATACACAGAACTGATCCTCTTAAAACCGTTGTGTGAGGGAAGCACGCAGGGTTCTCCGTCCGTCCTCCTCCGAGCACGATATAAACATAGAAATGTGTATAAAAGTAGGGGCTGGCGTTCCGCAGTCCTCTCCGCTGCCTCGGAACCGTTCTTATTGCAGGGCTGAAGCTCAGCTCCGGAACACAACTACTTCAGCAGCCACTCGTTCACTGGAACACAGAACCAAACAGCATTCACCCATTCAGCCTATAGCAGTTTAGCTCCACCCATTCAGACTACAGCAGTTTAGCTCCACCCATTCAGACTACAGCAGTTTAGCCCCACCCATTCAGCCTACAGTAGTGTGTGTGTGTGCAGTACGGTACACACCCCGGTACTGTGGGCGGAGCAGGCGGTTGTTGGGACAGTGGCGCCCCTGCTGGTTGTAGTGGATGTTGGTGCGGAGGCAGCGCTGATGGAGCTGCTGGACCGGCCTGGTGTTGTCACTCATACTGAGAAAGATCTCCATCGGCTGATTCTGGCTCAGCAATCGCAGAGACTGCAACTAAACACACACCCACACACACACACCCACCCACACACACACACGATTGTCAGACAGTCTGAGACTTTAATATCCAGATTGAGGTTCTAAAGTATCCAGTATGAATGTGTGATAGCAAGTAAAGGTTCTAAGTGAAGGTTCTAACCTCTATCTGTGAGATGTAAATGGGTTTGTTCATCAGGATCCAGGTGGCGCTCTCAAGGCACGGAGGAATGGTCAGAGAACCGTCATACGTTATGAACCGAGACGTTTCCGGAAACAGATCTTCTAAATTCAGAGCCTTCAGCAGATACGCATCATCTGCAGGAACCCACACAGAACCCACACAGAACCCACACAGAACTATGTAAACAGAGATAGACAGAAGCCCTGCACACAGTCTGCAGCTCTCCCTTTCTGTGAGCATAGAGATGTGAGATCCAGCCATGCTGAACAGGTGTGTTACAGAGGAGCAGTGTAAAATATCTAGAACTCATTTAATCACAACAACTATAGGGTTCTGTATAAGGTGTCTTTGATCAGCAATTAACCATAGCACACACACACACACACACACACACAGGGTGAAAAGCAAATCCAGGTCCAGAATATAAGATTTTCCAGGATTCCAATTTTCCAGGATTCCAACTGCCTTGGCGGCTCTACTGCAGCAGTTTGGGTGAATTTTGACTTTCTGGCCCTGGATTGACGACCCCCAGTGAACAGGACGAGGTCTTACTCTTGTATGTGATTCTGGTGATGGTTTCTCTGCTCAGCATCCGGATTAGAAACAGGTTTGTGGGTTCTGAAATCTGGAACCACAAACATCATCAGTCAGAGTTAGTGCAGTTTTAAAACACCAACAATCACAAGATACACTAAATGGACAAAATTATTGGGACATCTGCTTGTCTAAAAAAAGAGCATTTGTCAGGATGTTGGATGATCACCACCCCACCTCATCATCCCCAACTCATCCCAAAAGAACTGGATGGAGCTCCTCCACCATCATTCCAGAGAACACAGTTCCTCCACTGCTCCACAGCTCCTCAATGCTGGGGGGCTTTATACTCCTCTAGCCCACGCCTGGCATTATTAGGCAGCATGGAGCCAATAGAGTCATGATGATGATCTGCTCCAGAGAGTCCTATTCTATTGGCAGTACTTCTTCTCTACAGGGACTAGACAAGCTGTGTGTGTACATTTGCACATCTATGTCAGCAATGGGTGCAACTTAAAGTAGCTGAATGCATTCATAAGGTGTCCACAAACATTTGGACATGTATCAGGGTCTCAGAGTCTCTGTGTATCAGTGTATCAGTGTATCAGGGTATGAGGGTTTCAGTGTATGAGGGTATCAGGGTATGAGGGTATCAGGGTTTCAGGGTATCAGGGTTTCAGGGTATGAGGGTATCAGTGTATGAGGGTATCAGGGTATCAGTGTATGAGGGTATGAGTGTATGAGGGTATCAGTGTATAAGGGTATCAGTGTATGAGGGTATCAGGGTATCAGTGTATGAGGGTATCAGGGTATCAGTGTATGAGGGTATGAGTGTATGAGGGTATCAGTGTATGAGGGTATCAGTGTATCAGTGTATGAGGGTGTCAGTGTATTAGTGTATGAGGGTATCAGTGTATGAGGGTATCAGTGTATGAGGGTATCAGTGTATAAGGGTATGAGGGTATCAGTGTATGAGGGTATCAGTGTATGAGGGTTTTAAGGTATCAGTGTATGAGGGTATCAGTGTATGAGGGTATCAGGGTATCAGGGTATGAGAGAATCAGTGTATAAGGGTATCAGTGTATCAGTGTATGAGGATATCAGTGTATAAGGGTATCAGTGTATAAGGGTATGAGGATATCAGTGTATCAGTGTATAAGGGTATCAGTGTATGAGGGTATGAGGGTATCAGGGTATGAGGGTATCAGTGTATAAGGGTATCAGTGTATGAGGGTATCAGTGTATCAGTGTATGAGGGTATCAGGGTATCAGTTTATGAGGGTATCAGTGTATGAGGGTATCAGTGTATGAGGGTATCAGGGTATCAGTGTATGAGGGTATCAGTGTATGAGGGTATCAGGGTATTCGTGTATCAGTGTATGAGGGTATCAGTGTATCAGTGTATGAGGGTATCAGGGTATCAGTGTATCAGTATATCAGTATATGAGGGTATCAGTGTATCAGTGTATGAGGGTATCAGGGTATCAGTGCATGAGGGTATCAGGGTATCAGTGTATGAGGGTATGAGGGTATCAGTGTATAAGGGTATTAGTGTATCAGTGTATGAGGGTATTAGTGTATCAGTGTATGAGGATATCAGGATATCAGTGATATTTTGTGTATCAGTTCGGTTAATGTTGTCTCCAGCAGTCCTGACCTCAGCGTGTGTCCAGTGCAGCGCTGCAGGCTAATGGAGTCTCAGTAATTGTGTAGGAAGTGTTCGTTCTGTCAGATCCGGTTTATTTGTAAATTAGACATTGTCCTGAGGGATTTTCACTAATGCAGATTAAAACACTCCCGGAAACAGCACCTCCTAATGAACACCCACACACACCTAATTGAATCTAATTACGGCTCCAAACACACACTCATTTTGACTGACTGACACTAGCTGTGTTCGATCCGTCCTGATCTGAAAGAGCCCATAAATCTGTTTTATTTGTTTAGTATCAGTCCTGAATCAGCTGTGCTAAAGCTAGCAGCTTTACCCTACCCGTGGTTAAACCAGCTGCCTGTGAATCCTGAATCCAATGATGGCGCTGAGCATGGCTGCCGTCTTGTGAGCTCCCTCTAGTCTTGGTAGTTTTTTGCACTGACTGAAATCGGATCACTCATTGCAAATCAGACTTCGAGTTCTACAACACGGATAATTTGTTTGTAAACACAGAAGGTGTGGCATTTATCTGGGCCGCCACGTCACACACCCGCCAGAGACGCCAGAGAGCTGGAGTCCTTATCAGGCTGAGATGACGTTCTCTCCGACTGCTGTATCATCTGGGTTGTTTATCACTGGTAAAACCAATCAGACTCTGCTCCAGGACAGGATTCATACCGAAGTGCATAGAGGATGTTGTGCTCACAAAGACCGTTTGTGTTTACCCCAATCAGAAGCCATGGCTCAACTGTGAAGTTCACTCGGCTCTGAGTGCACGTAATGTTGCTTCAGATCTGGAAATAAGAGTATAAATAGTCAGCGATGCTCTCCGTAAGACCATCAAAGCAGCAAAACACGAGTACAGAGCCAAAGTGGGAGCACAGTTCAGCTCCACCAACACCAGAAGCATATTGGTGACAACCACAGACTTTAATGGGAGCCCTCGTTGCGTGGTAAACACCAGTGCCACGCTGTCAGACCAGCTAAATCGCTGTTATGCTAATTAATTCCTTGCTAATTACAAGGAAGACTGGTTCTTCAGCACATCAAGGATTATCTCCCCCAAAACTCTTCCCAAAACACTAGTAGCAACAAACAGTAACATGAGCACCATTTATCGGATCCGGAGCAGCTGCTTCGTGTTACAGTGCCGCCATCTTGGTCTTTACGAGTGAACACTTACAAATTTGCTGGCACAGATGGCGTAACCGGCAGAGCACTTAAAGCATGCTCCAGTCAGCTAGCTGGAGTTTTTGCAGACATCTTCAACACCTCTCTTGCTCCCTCAGTCGTGCCAGCATGCTTTAAACTGCCCTTCCTGTTCCAAAGACAGTCAGCATTACCTGCTTAACTGACTACCTCACTACCTGCCACCCGGTACCCACTGCAATTTGCATACAGGCGGAACAGATCCACTGATGATGCTACTGCCCTGACTCTGCACACTGCCCTCTCCCGCCTGGACGAGAAGAACACCTATGTGAGGAAGCTGTTTGTGGACTACAGCTCAGCATTCAACACTTTCATTCCCCCAAGGCTTGACTCCGAGCTCCGGGATCTGGGTCTGAACAGCTCTCTGTACAGCTGGATCCTGAACTTCCTGACAGTGTAACAATCTGACAAAACTTAGCAGTTACTAATAAAATTCAAACACTAATTTGTTGAGGGATAAGGCCACAACTCCTATCAGAACATCCCAGTGAGAAGTCAAAGGAAATTATGGACTTCTGTGGGGTAACCTTAATAACACTACCTGAAATTTCTGTTAGTTCCATAAGTCCCCTTATGTGGTGGTCTCACAACAGGACGACAGCAGGTGGTCAGGATGAGCAGCATCACATCCTCCTCACTGACCCTTAACACTGGAGCCCCCCAGGGATGTGTGCTCAGCCCGCTCCCTCTACGCCTATGGCTGCACAGCTAGACACACCTCAAATGTCTTTTTTAAATCTGCTGATGACATGACAATCGTGGGCCTGATCTCCAACGATGACGAGAAAGCCTACAGAGAGGAGGTCAGCTTCTTGCCACACTGCTGCCAGGAAAATGTCAGCAAGACCAAGAAGCTGGTAGTGGACTTCCGGAATCAGCGCCTCTTCTACCTCAGACGGCTGAGGAGGTAAAGGTGGAGGTGCAGTATGTACAGTAAAATGTGTCCTCCGCATTTGACCCATCTGTGGTAGTGAACACACACACACTAGTGAACTAGCGGTAGTAAGCACACACACACCCAGAGCGGTGGGCAGCCAACTCAGAAACAGCTTCTACCCCTGGGCAATTAGACTGCCGAAGAGACAGTAGCGTGCCGGACTGGTCCAGAGTCCACAATCTCATCTGTACCATCACACCTCCTCCCCATACACACACACACTCTGCATCCTGCACTTACTACTGAAAACCCTGTACACAGTCACACTGCACCCACGCACACACTGACCTTCATAAATATGGAGATGACGGCGATGCCGTTGGGACTCCTGGCAGCGTCGCTGTAGTTCAGATACAGATCCTGGTTGTAGTGGATTAACTGCACCTGAAACACAATTTTACTTCTGATTCACTTCTATTGATTCAGTTCTAATGACTCACTGTTAAAGTGATTCATAAATAACACCAGTTGTTAATGCACTTCAGCACTGATTTTACTCCGATTCAGTGATTGGTTGATTCCCAACAAAGTGATCATGCCCATCAGACAGCCGAGAAACAGATCAGGCCTGAACTGATCACAGTATCGATCGAAGACGTTGGTGAGTTGAGCTCTGAGGAACTACCAAACGTTAAAAAAGTTATTTGACTCCCAACTTCTGATTCTACACTAGTCAACACTGTCTGCGATGAGTCCAAGTGGACTCAGGAATCATTTAGGTGTTGAGTCGAGTCGTGAGTCATTTTTAAAATTTGATTAATTAAGTAATTTATGATTGAATAATGCTGGAGTGTGTGTGTCTGTGTGTGTGTCTGTTTATGTGTGTGTGGGCCTGTGTGTGTCTGTGTGTGTATGTTTATGTGTGTCTGTTTGTGTGTGTGTGTCTATGTCTGTGTGTGTGTGTCTGTGTGTGTGTCTATGTCTCTGTGTGTGTGTGTCTATGTCTGTGTGTGTGTTTATGTGTGTCTGTTTATGTGTGTGTGTGTGTGTCTGTGTGTGTGTGTGTGTGTCTGTGTGTAATCACTCTTCAAACTCAGAATAAACTCTAATCCAAATCTAACGTTTTAGTCCTGAATTCCAGCCCATTCTGCAGCTCTCAGACATATCTCCCAAAACACACACACACACACACACACACACACAGAACTCTCTGCAGGATAAAACCCAGCCTGAAACTCTTTGATCAAGTTTTGACAGATTCTCCTGACATGCTTTCAACTCCCCACCAAAACAACAACAAACAAACACAAACAAAAACAAAAACAAACAAAGCCAGAGCCATGAGAGCTGTGCAAGAGCTGCGAGAGCAGTGTGTGAGCTCACTGTGTGTTTCCTCAGCTCAGCTGGTGAGGACACAACTTTAAAGAGATTTTTCAACAAGACAATCCACCCAAGCTCACCGTACACCATACCAACTAGCACTGGAGCTATGAGGCCATTATTATTAATATTATTATTATTATTATTATTATTATCTGGCTTATTATTATTAGAACATTGGGATTCCCACTACGCTGTAGTTCAGTTTTTGCCCCCAGGCCCGTCGCTTTCATTTCATCGCGTGCATGTGTAGTCCCTTACCTCTCCAGGGAAAGCTTGTCCGTTCAGCAGGTGCTCTGACCCCTGTCCGTCCTCACTGCCAAAGTGAAGCCTGATCTCCTCCAGCCTGTAGCTGTAGCTGAGCGGACCCCCAGACACATTTACCAGGTGGGCTTTATTTGGCCGCAGGGAGACGTGGTGACCAGTGTTATACATGGTTCCACTGATCTAAACACACACACACACACACACACAGCTGATTAAGCAGTCTGTATTATACTGAATCAATCACACTCAGTTCTCACTTCCTGCTAGGTTGCTATGCTGCTGCTAAGCAGTTGCTATGAGGTTGTTATTGGGTTTCAATGCTGTTCCAAACCATTGCTATAGTGTATCTGAGGAGTTACTCTGGTATCCCAAGTTATTGCCTACAGCTGCTAGGTAGCGTATAAGGTCTGTGTGCAGTGTGTATAAGTGTAGGCTGTGTATGAGCAGTGTGTATGCGGTAAGTATGCAGTGTGTGTATGAGGTGTGTGTATGCGGTAAGTATGCTGTGTGTGTATGAGGTGTGTGTATGCCCTTTAGACCCAATCACAGCACAGAGACAGTCCCAATCATAGCAGACAGCCCTTCAGACCTAATCACTGTTACGGTGTGGGTTTTAGACTCAAGTGCAGTTAAACTTTGTTTAAAACAAACAAAGGAAAAACCAGGAGTGATGTTAACTCAAACTAAAGACAACAACTCAAATGCTTTTCTCTTTTAACTTCAACTTCTCTTTACTGTTCTCACTTAAACCCACTGTTACCGTTCACCCCTCTACAAAGGTGCGACAGGGAAGTGTGTTTGGCTGGGTGTATTTATACCGTGCCACACAGGTGGGTCTGGTCAGCGTTGATTACTGCTGGGGATTCTGGGGCTTGGGGCCCTGCTGGTGGCTGGCGGTACATGCTGCCTGCTCACAGTAGGGAGAAATGCCCCTTGTCCATTGCAGAAGTGCCTGGCGAACTGCGGAGGGCACATATTGCTGACCAGGAGGACCACCCCCGGGGTCAGGCTCCCGTCGGAAGGCTTGCACTGTCCTGCTCAATGTTCCAGCGGAGAGGAGCAACTATTTGAGAGGCAGGGATGATTGGTTCTGGCTCTGGATTGGATCCCCGGGGTTCCTACCGCCGGGATAAGGCATCTGGCTTGGTGTTCTTTGAACCCGGCCGATAGGACAGTGTAAAATGGAAGAGGTCAAAATACAGTGCCCATCGGGCCTGCTGAGGGTTCAGTCGTATGGCCTGCTGTATGTAAGCCAAATTTTTGTGGTCTATTCAAACAATAAATGGGTGTTTGGCCCCCTTAAGCCAGTGCCTCCATTCCTCCAGGGCCAACTTCACCCCAAGGAGCTCCCTGTCCCCAATGGGATAGTTGCGTTCCGCCAGGGTAAGTCTGTGGGAGTAGAACGCACAGGAATGGAGCTTTTTACCTGGCCCCAGGCGTTGGGACAGGACCGCACCTACATCTACTTTAGAGGCGTCTACCTCGACGACAAATGGTTCATTGGGGTCCGGTAGCTGTAAAACTAGGGGTGAGGTCAACCTCACTTTAATCTCTTCAAAGACCCTTTGAGCCTCCATGGACCAACAAAAGGGGCCTGGGGTCTTTCGAGTCAGGGTAGTGAGGGGAGCAGCCACTGTACTGAAATTCCGCACAAAACGGTGAAAGAAGTTAGCAAACCCCAGGAAGGACTGGACTTGACTGAGAGAAGAAGGATGTGGCCAGTCCTTAACGGCCTGAATCTTGGTTGGATTCATTTGAAGGGTGCCATTGGAGATTATGAACCCCAGGAACGACACAGTCTCTGTGTGGAACACGGACTTCTCCAACTTGATGATGGGGCAGTGGTGGCTCAGCGGTTAGAGCACCGGGTTATCGATAACAGGGTTGTGGGTTCGATTCCCGGGCTTAGCAAGCTGCCACTGTTGGGCCCTTGAGCAAGGCCCTTTACCCTCTCTGCTCCCCGGGCGCTGGAGTTGGCTGCCCACCGCTCTGGGTGTGTGTGTGTGTCCTCACTGCCCCTAGCTCACTAGTGTGTGTGTGAGTGTGTGTTCACTACCACAGATGGGTTAAATGCAGAGGACCCATTTTGCTGTACAGTGCACACTGTACAATGACAAATACGTGCACCTTTACCTTTACCTCTTTACCTTTGATGAAGAGACGGTTCTCCAGGAGCAGTTGGAGGACTCGCCTGACGTGTCCCACATGTTCCTCCAGGGACTGGCTGTATATTGTCATCGAGGTAGACATATACGAAGCGGTCCAAGGCCTCCCGTAACACATCATTGATAAGACGCTGGAAAACCGCTGGGGCATTCATAAGACCGAAAGGCATGACGCGATACTCATAATGCCCTGTAGGGGTGATGAAAGTGGTTTTCCACTTATCCCCCTGTCTCATGCGGACCAGGTTGTAGGCACTGCGTAAGTCCAGTTTGGTAAAGACCAGTTTGGAATGACCGACTCTAGCTTAGGGTCTCTCTGGGGGGGGTTCTTCCTTGTGACCCAGACAGGTCCCCCGACAATGTGGCCCCCAAGCATAGACTGAGTGGGTTGTCCAATCTATTCGTGGGTTGTGGAGTTCCAACCAGGGGTAGCCCAGCACCAACTGCAGATGAGGTGCCTGAGTCAGGTACAATTCCACCTGCTCAGTGTGCGCCCCAATCCGCAGTGTTATCGGTTGGGTGCGACGGGACCAGATCCCAGAATCCTCCCATCTATGGCATGGACAGGTAGTGGGCGTTCCAGGGGGTCCACAGGAAGGCCGAGACTAGCAGCCAGTGAGCTGTCCACAAAATTGCCCACAGCCCCAGAATCCACAAAGGCTGTCAGCAATTTATGTTGGTCCAGGCTAGAGTAACCGGGAGGTGAAGTCCCAAGATGGGGGATACCACATGGTCTAAGGCCGAGTCCCCTGCTCGGGTTAGACCCTCTCGTTTACCGACCTACAAAGGACTGTCTTAGACCTGTCCCCGGGGATGGGTCAGGGTGGTAGATGGTCAGGTAACCAGGCACCTCCCAGTTGCTTGGGCTCAGGAGCCTCCCGTGGCGGTTGTCCTCCCTCTGACGTATGCGGTTGTCCAGGCGGATGCACACCTCATAGAGGTCGGAGAGTGTAGAGGGTAGGTCACGAGTGGCCAGCTCATCAAGGCCTCCTCACCCCAAGCACTCTCCGCTGCCAGAGTGCGAAAGTCTATAGCATATTCTGCTACAGAGCGTGCACCCTGGGTGAGGTCTAGCAGCCGTGGGCCAGCGTCTCTGCCCTCTAATGGCTGGTAAAACGTCTGATGTAATGCCTTAGTGAACGCCTGAGCAGTGAGGCAGTCAGGAGAGTTCTGCTCCCACAGGGCCGTAGCCCACGCTAGAGCTCGGTCCGTGAGCAGGGACACCGTGTAGGCCACTTTGGAGCGCTCTGTGGGGAACCAGGAAGGTTGCTGCTCGAATGCGAGACTGCATTGCAGCAGGAATCCTCTGCATTTGTCTGATACCCCAGTGTAATGCTCAGGTGTAACCAAGTGGGACTCATGTCCAACCGTGGCTACCTCAGGAGGAGGGGGTGGGACCAGCTGTGTGGCAGTCTCAGGGTGGGCCTGTGTGGCCTCAGCCTGAACTGTAACCAGCTGGTTCAACCGCTCTGTGATCACCAATAGCAGTTGCTCATGGCGGCCGATGGCCGTGCCTTGATGCTGTAAAGATTGCTTAATTGGCGCCAACTCTGCTGAGTCCATTGCTGGTCGCACCTTTCTGTTACGGTGTGGTGTGGGGTTTGGACTCAAGTGCAGTTAAAGTTTGTTTTATTAAGATCAAATGGAACTACTCCTCTGATGGTGTGTGCTTGGTGACTGTTGGGCTTGAACTCCCAACCCTGGTAATGGGAGCGTAGGAGAGGTGGCAGTATAAAACACCGATCATAAGCAACATAGAAAACGGCGGAGAAAAAAGGAAAAAACAGGAATGATGTTTACTCAAACTGAAGACAACAACTCATGCTTTTCTCTTTTAACTTCAACTTTTCGCTGTTCACAAATAAAACTTTTCTCTTTTAACTTCAACTTCTCTACAAAGGTGCGACAGGGAAGTGTGTTTGGCTGGGTGTATTTATACCGTGCCACACAGGTGGGTCTGGTCCACGTCGATTACCGCTGGGGATTCTGGGGCTTGGAGTTTTTTGCTCCAACCCCACCAGCTTTCATACTTTGCTGGCCGGGCCCCCTGCTAGTGGCTGGTGGTACATGCTGCCTGCTCACAATCACAGCACAGAGACAGCCCTTTAGACCCAATCACAGCACAGAGACAGTCCTTCAGACCCAATCACAGCACAGAGACAGTCCTTCAGACCCAATCACAGCAGAGACAGCCCTTCAGACCCAATCACAGCACAGAGACAGCCCTTCAGACCCAATCACAGCACAGAGACAGCCCTTCAGACCCAATCACAGCACAGAGACAGCCCTTCAGACCCAATCACAGCACAGAGACAGTCCTTCAGAATCAATCACAGCACAGAGACAGCTCTTCAGACCCAATCACAGCACAGAGACAGTCCTTCAGACCCAATCACAGCACAGAGACAGCCCTTCAGACCCAATCACAGCACAGAGACAGCCCTTCAGACCCAATCACAGCACAGAGACAGTCCTTCAGACCCAATCACAGCACAGAGACAGCCCTTCAGACCCAATCACAGCACAGAGACAGCCCTTCAGACCCAATCACAGCACAGAGACAGTCCTTCAGAATCAATCACAGCACAGAGACAGTCCTTCAGACCCAATCACAGCACAGAGACAGCCCTAGTGAAGATTACACACCATCTCCTTCCTGCAGAGCAGTTTAACAGTTTAGATGGTTTGGTAACTTTTATCAATAATGTATTAATAGTTCTGATCAGAGGAGGACGGGTCGGGTCCCCTTGTGAGTCTTGGTTCCTCCCGAGATTTCTTCCTCCAGCTCTGAGGGAGGTTCTCCTTGCTCACTGGGGGTCTTTGATCCTTCATGTCTTACGTTTTTTCTTTTTTCTTCTTTTTTGTCTTTTATTAATCACTATTTGTGTAAAGCTGCTTTGTGACGACAACAGTTATAAAAACGCTGTACAAATAAATTTGACTTGACTATGAGGTGTGTGTGTGTGTGAGTGAGGTGTGTGTATAAAATGTGAATGAAGTGTGGGTTTGTGTAAGGTGTGTGTATATGAGGTGTGTGTGTGAGGTGTGTATTTGCACCACTGGACCAAGGCTAATCTCCACTGGGAGTTGTTTAGGAGTTAGCCGCAGCACTAATGTGGAGAGCAGATGGAGGCATGTGTCTCTGCTGACGGGCGGCTGAGGTTTAAACACTGAATCATGGGAAAGTTTTTTTAGGTAAAGTAGGGCGGCAGGTGCAGCTGTGCTGTTTATTTACAGAGAGAGAGAGAGGGGGGGGAGAGAGAGAGAGCAAAAGAGAGAGCGAGAGAGAGAGAGGCAGAGAGAGAGAGATGGAGAGAGAGAGTGAGAGAGAGAGAGAGAGAGAGAGAGAGATGGAGAGAGAGAGAGAGAGAGAGAGAGAGGCAGGGCTATAAATGGATGTTAACACCTGCTCTCTCTCTGGGCTGGCCGGTTCTGTCAGGACAAATCTGGTGGTGATGACCGTTAATCAGAGTGAGTGTGTGTGAGTGTATGCCTGTAATGAAGCTCCTGCAGCTGCTGGCCTAACAGCCCCGTCACACTCCTCCACACTTACCCTCACCCTACCTGCACACCTCCAAACAACCCCGTCACACACCTGTCTCTCTCTCTCCATCTCTCTCTCTCTGGAAGACCTGCTGGAAGACTGCCCGCTGAGGTCCCCTCTACCTGCATCAAACCAGCTGCCACCTACCAGTCCGGCCAGCGGGCCCCCCCACCCGCCACCACCCATGGCGGACCGGCGGCTCTCCCGCCTGCCGCTGCTGCCTGTTTGGTGGCCATGCTGAAACCTAGATGGACTCGTGTCTGTCTGCCACTATTAACTTTCTGTTGCATCTGCTTTGGTAATTTTTATCATTAATGTTTAAACAGTCTGGCCAGAGGAGGATGGGTCCCCCTTGTGAGTCTTGGTTCCTCCCAAGGTTTCTTCCTCCAGCTCTGAGGGAGTTTTTCCTTGCCACTGTCGCCATTGGCTTGCTCACGGGGGTCTTCGACGCTTCATGTTATTCCTTCTTTCTTCTCTGTCTCTGTTCTTTATTAAGTACTAATTATGTAAAGCTGCTTTGTGATGACAACAGTTGTAAAAAGCTATACAAATAAATCTGACTTGACTTGACTTGACCTGTCGCCTGCTTTACCTCTCCCTGAGGTAGAGGTGGGGTGTCTGAGAACTTTATGCACAGTCTAGTGGTACTCCTGGACCCACCTCGCTCGGTCGAGAAACCTTCCTTCCTAAAACTGTAAAACTTGCGAGCCAAGCTCCTTTTCCTTTCAGTCTTTCATTCAGTTCTTGAGGATCTCACGCAGCAGCTGAAGAGTGAGCACTGACATGCGAGCAGGGACGAGGAGAACGTAGGAGCAGGGTTATGGTTTTAATAAAGAGCAAAAAGCAGGAAACACCCGAAGCAAACTGACCCAACTAAACCAAAACAAGCAAAAGAGACGAAACTGACCGGAACTGAGTCCGAACGCCACGGCAGTGAGAGCCACAAAACCCACTAACCCACCAGAACCACAGGAAACACAGGTACCACATACACACTGAGACAAACCAGGAACACCTGAGAAGAGTTAACAAAGGGGCGGGGCTACGGTGGAGAACACCTGGGAGACAAATCAGAAGGCGGGACAAAGGTGGAGGCAGAGCCATGTGCTAATGTGCACAGGACAGAAGACGCAGAGACCAGGAAGGCAAAAGACAAAAGCATGACATAGACACCTGTTACACAGATAAATATATATATACTAATAGTTTCATATTACATAAAATACATTTTTACTATATTAAACCTTTAACACACACACACACACTGTAATCTATCACACACACTAATCTATCACACACACGGTAATCTATCACACACGCGGTAATGTATCACACACACGGTAATCTATCACACACACACTGTAATTTATCACACACACAGTAATATATCACACAGTAATATATCACACACACACACTCTGTAATCTATCACACACACACTGTAATCTATCACAGACACACTGTAATCTATCACACACGCGGTAATCTATCACACACACACTGTAATCTATCACAGACACACTGTAATCTATCACAGACACACTGTAATCTATCACACGCGGTAATCTATCACACGCGGTAATCTATCACACACACTGTAATCTATCACACACACAGTAATATATCACACAGTAATATATCACACACACACACTCTGTAATCTATCACACACACACTGTAATCTATCACAGACACACTGTAATCTATCACACAATCTATCACAACAGTTAACCAGGGACAACGTCAAACAAAACAACAACAGTTAACCAGGGACAACGTCAAACAAAACAACAACAGTTAACCAGGGGCAACAAAACAACAACAGTTAACCAGGGGCAACAAAACAACAACAGTTAACCAGGGACAACAAAACAACAACAGTTAACCAGGGACAACAAAACAACAACAGTTAACCAGGGACAACAAAACAATAAAACAACAGCAGTTAACCAGGGGCAACAAAACAACAACAGTTAACCAGGGACAACAAAACAACAACAGTTAACCAGGGACAACAAAACAACAACAGTTAACCAGGGACAACAAAACAACAACAGTTAACCAGGGACAACAAAACAACAACAGTTAACCAGAGACAACAAAACAACAACAGTTAACCAGGGACAACAAAACAACAACAGTTAACCAGGGACAACAAAACAACAACAGTTAACCAGGGACAACAAAACAACAACAGTTAACCAGAGACAACAAAACAACAACAGTTAACCAGGGACAACAAAACAACAACAGTTAACCAGGGACAACAAAACAACAACAGTTAACCAGGGGCAACAAAACAACAACAGTTAACCTGGGACAACAAAACAACAAAACAACAACAGTTAACCAGGGACAACAAAACAACAGTTAACCAGGGACAACAAAACAACAACAGTTAACCAGGGACAACAAAACAACAAAACAACAACATTTAACCAGGGACAACAAAACAACAACAGTTAACCAGGGACAACAAAACAACAAAACAACAACAGTTAACCAGGGACAACAAAACAACAGTTAACCAGGGACAACAAAACAACAACAGTTAACCAGGGACAACAAAACAACAAAACAACAACAGTTAACCAGGGACAACAAAACAACAACAGTTAACCAGGGACAACAAAACAACAAAACAACAACAGTTAACCAGGGACAACAAAACAACAACAGTTAACCAGGGGCAACAAAACAACAACAGTTAACCTGGGACAACAAAACAACAAAACAACAACAGTTAACCAGGGGCAACAAAACAACAACAGTTAACCTGGGACAACAAAACAATAAAACAACAACAGTTAACCAGGGACAACAAAACAACAACAGTTAACCAGGGACAACAAAACAACAACAGTTAACCAGGGACAACAAAACAACAGTTAACCAGGGACAACAAAACAATAAAACAACAGCAGTTAACCAGGGGCAACAAAACAACAACAGTTAACCAGGGGCAACAAAACAACAACAGTTAACCTGGGACAACAAAACAACAAAACAACAACAGTTAACCTGGGACAACAAAACAACAAAACAACAACAGTACACCTGGGACAACAAAACAACAAAACAACAACAGTACACCTGGGACAACAAAACAACAAAACAACAACAGTACACCTGGGACAACAAAACAACAAAACAACAACAGTTAACCTGGGACAACAAAACAATAAAACAACAACAGTTAACCAGGGACAACAAAACAACAACAGTTAACCAGGGACAACAAAACAACAAAACAACAACAGTTAACCAGGGACAACAAAACAACAACAGTTAACCAGGGACAACAAAACAACAACAGTTAACCAGGGGCAACAAAACAACAACAGTTAACCTGGGACAACAAAACAATAAAACAACAACAGTTAACCAGGGACAACAAAACAACAACAGTTAACCAGGGACAACAAAACAACAACAGTTAACCAGGGACAACAAAACAACAACAGTTAACCAGGGACAACAAAACAACAAAACAACAACAGTTAACCAGGGACAACAAAACAACAACAGTTAACCAGGGACAACAAAACAACAACAGTTAACCAGGGACAACAAAACAACAGTTAACCAGGGACAACAAAACAACAACAGTTAACCAGGGACAACAAAACAACAACAGTTAACCAGGGACAACAAAACAACAAAACAACAACAGTTAACCAGGGACAACAAAACAATAAAACAACAACAGTTAACCAGGGGCAACAAAACAACAACAGTTAACCTGGGACAACAAAACAACAAAACAACAACAGTTAACCTGGGACAACAAAACAACAAAACAACAACAGTTAACCAGGGACAACAAAACAACAACAGTTAACCTGGGACAACAAAACAATAAAACAACAACAGTTAACCAGGGACAACAAAACAACAACAGTTAACCAGGGGCAACAAAACAACAACAGTTAACCAGGGGCAACAAAACAACAACAGTTAACCTGGGACAACAAAACAACAAAACAACAACAGTTAACCAGGGGCAACAAAACAACAACAGTTAACCTGGGACAACAAAACAATAAAACAACAACAGTTAACCTGGGACAACAAAACAATAAAACAACAACAGTTAACCAGGGACAACAAAACAACAACAGTTAACCAGGGGCAACAAAACAACAACAGTTAACCAGGGACAACAAAACAACAACAGTTAACCAGGGACAACAAAACAACAACAGTTAACCAGGGACAACAAAACAACCACAGTTAACCAGGGACAACAAAACAACAACAGTTAACCAGGGACAACAAAACAACAACAGTTAACCTGGGACAACAAAACAACCACAGTTAACCAGGGACAACAAAACAACCACAGTTAACCAGGGACAACAAAACAACAACAGTTAACCAGGGACAACAAAACAACAACAGTTAACCTGGGACAACAAAACAACAACAGTTAACCAGGGACAACAAAACAACAACAGTTAACCTGGGACAACAAAACAACAACAGTTAACCTGGGACAACAAAACAACAACAGTTAACCAGGAACAACAAAACAACAACAGTTAACCAGGGACAACAAAACAACAACAGTTAACCAGGGACAACAAAACAACAAAACAACAACAGTTAACCAGGGACAACAAAACAACAACAGTTAACCAGGGGCAACAAAACAACAACAGTTAACCTGGGACAACAAAACAACAAAACAACAACAGTTAACCAGGGACAACAAAACAACAACAGTTAACCAGGGACAACAAAACAACAACAGTTAACCAGGGACAACAAAACAACAGTTAACTGTTAACAACAGTTAACAGTTAACAACAGTTAACCTGGGACAACAAAACAATAAAACAACAACAGTTAACCAGGGACAACAAAACAACAACAGTTAACCAGGGGCAACAAAACAACAACAGTTAACCTGGGACAACAAAACAACAAAACAACAACAGTTAACCTGGGACAACAAAACAACAAAACAACAACAGTTAACCAGGGACAACAAAACAACAACAGTTAACCAGGGACAACAAAACAATAAAACAACAACAGTTAACCAGGGGCAACAAAACAACAACAGTTAACCAGGGGCAACAAAACAACAACAGTTAACCTGGGACAACAAAACAATAAAACAACAACAGTTAACCTGGGACAACAAAACAATAAAACAACAACAGTTAACCAGGGACAACAAAACAACAACAGTTAACCAGGGACAACAAAACAACAACAGTTAACCAGGGACAACAAAACAACAACAGTTAACCAGGGACAACAAAACAACAACAGTTAACCAGGGACAACAAAACAACCAACAGTTAACCAGGGACAACAAAACAACAGTTAACCAGGGACAACAAAACAACAACAGTTAACCAGGGACAACAAAACAACAACAGTTAACCTGGGACAACAAAACAATAAAACAACAACAGTTAACCAGGGACAACAAAACAACAACAGTTAACCAGGGACAACAAAACAACAACAGTTAACCAGGGACAACAAAACAACAACAGTTAACCAGGAACAACAAAACAACAACAGTTAACCAGGGACAACAAAACAACAACAGTTAACCAGGGACAACAAAACAACAACAGTTAACCAGGGACAACAAAACAACAACAGTTAACCTGGGACAACAAAACAACAACAGTTAACCAGGGACAACAAAACAACAGTTAACCAGGGACAACAAAACAACAACAGTTAACCAGGAACAACAAAACAACAACAGTTAACCAGGGACAACAAAACAACAAAACAACAACAGTTAACCAGGGACAACAAAACAACAACAGTTAACCAGGGACAACAAAACAACAACAGTTAACCTGGGACAACAAAACAACAACAGTTAACCTGGGACAACAAAACAACAAAACAACAACAGTTAACCAGGGACAACAAAACAACAAAACAACAACAGTTAACCAGGGACAACAAAACAACAACAGTTAACCAGGGACAACAAAACAACAACAGTTAACCTGGGACAACAAAACAACAACAGTTAACCAGGGACAACAAAACAACAACAGTTAACCAGGGACAACAAAACAACAAAACAACAACAGTTAACCAGGGACAACAAAACAACAAAACAACAACAGTTAACCAGGGACAACAAAACAACAACAGTTAACCAGGGACAACAAAACAACAAAACAACAACAGTTAACCAGGGACAACAAAACAACAGTTAACCAGGGACAACAAAACAACAACAGTTAACCAGGAACAACAAAACAACAACAGTTAACCAGGGACAACAAAACAACAGTTAACCAGGGACAACAAAACAACAACAGTTAACCAGGGACAACAAAACAACAAAACAACAACAGTTAACCAGGGACAACAAAACAACAACAGTTAACCAGGGACAACAAAACAACAACAGTTAACCTGGGACAACAAAACAATAAAACAACAACAGTTAACCAGGGACAACAAAACAACAACAGTTAACCTGGGACAACAAAACAACAAAACAACAACAGTTAACCTGGGACAACACTGTGACAACAGAACAGAGCAAAACAAAAGAGCACACCTGAGGCTGACACGAGACGAGGGCCAGGCTAGCGAGCCAGGGAGAGGACTGAGCTGGAGATAACGCTAACCCAAACCATCAGGCCCTGCCTGGGTGAAACGGGGTGAAAACACAAAACCGCTAGTCAGGCGCTTCCGGACTGACGTGACTCCAGAGCTGAGGGAACCACTACCGAACCTGAACGACAGAACCGAACCTGAGAGAGGGCTAACTCCCCTAAGCACCGGGGATACTTAGAGCCTGTCTCTGAGCCAGAGGCCGCTAAGGGAGCTAGGCTAAGTCCCCTAAACGAGCCCCTCCGGAACCTGCTGAAGAGTAGACTCCAGAGAGCTGAGAGTCTGAGCCAAGCGGTAGCTAAGCCGGTTCTCTAAAGCTAAGTAGGATAGCCTCTAAGATATAAGGCTATCGGCAAACCCCAATGGACCCACGCTGAACCACGGTGCATCAGATAAAACCCTGGACACCGTCTTGAGTTACACTGAGGTTAACTGAACCAGGGGCCGTTAATCCTCGGCACTGGCTGCTGGCGCTAGCCCTCCTTAAATACGTCAGCCACAGGTGAAACACATTAACCAAACGTGAACCAAAACACAAAGACAAAGACAGAACAAAACCGTGAAGGCAGAAACCAACCAAAGTGTCAACATAAGAGTCCTGTCCCAAAAAGAGTCTCATGCAGTCCTGCGCGACGCGGCGTGACAATCATTAAAAGAATCCGAGTTCAATAATCATCTCTAAAAAGAGGAAGTGAAATTTTAAAGATTAAAAACAATTTTTTAAATGTTTTTTTTCTAAAGGTAAATACTTAATATGAAGCATTATTATTATTATTTAATGATTATCAAAATAAATATATTATACTAATATTCATTTATGTTAAAATAAGTAAGTTATACGTTTTTGTATTTGTGAGTATTGGGTGTTAACATGATATTTGAGTTAAATTATTGGGAAGTGTAATTATTACAAAAATGTAAATCTAGTAATTTTTCTACATCAGTAAATAAATGGTTAATCATAGAAAGCATTTATTAATGCATAAGTAAATATTATGTAATTATTAACAGCCATTAACAGATGATTAGAGACACTGATTAAGACATTGTGTATTATGGTCTGTTCATGGTCTGGTCAAATCCTTTCATAAAGCTTCAGAAAGTCTGTTTTCCTTTTAGAGAGCTCATTAATTCCACCGCTTCACTGCAGCTCAGTAAACAGTAAACAGGGCAGGAGATCTGAGCGGTCTGAGATCTGGGATTTTTGATTTTATTAAGTATTTGTTTATTTGAGGTTAAACCAGTTAAACCAGTTCATTTGAGACTGGTCTTCAGTTCAGTGTTGAAGTGTTGTTACTGGTGCACCATAAAACCACAACATTCCCATTAAAACCAGTGAGGCTGTTTACACTGCTGGGACGAGGAATAACCTGTAAATTAAAATTCACCTGAAATAGAAATCTGCCCATAAAGACCATCATCATCATCATCATCATCATAATCTGCTTAGCTTTAACTCATACATAAATGTAACTGGGTCTCTTTAACATTTCCATCAGTAACCTCTTGAGACACACACACACACACACACACGCATACACTGACATCCATAAACAACCCTACACCGACAAAAAGAGAGATAACCATTCTGACCGACATACAGACACTGACTACTTGAGATTGATTGACTAACTGATTGATTGATTGACTGATCATGTGATTGACTGACAGATTAATCTCGTCCTCTGATGAGTCTCTGAGTGGCTCGACTTTACCATTGATTCACGAGGTTTTATACTGTCTATAACTACGGCTGTAATGTGAGTGTCATACATAACTGATTCATACACAACTGATTCACTCTGCTCTTTAAATATTACTGATTCACTCTGACCTTCATACATAACTGATTCACCCTGAGATTCATACCCAACGGATGCCTGCATGCACATCTGATTCAATAAGAATAGATTCATACATAACTGATTCACTGTGAGCTTTGTATTGAACTGATTCATTCTACAGTTAGCTGTGATTCTGTTGACTCACTCTGAGCTCAATAGAGAGTTATGATTCTCTCAGAGGGTTTGTTCATAACTGTGTTTCTTCTTGTGTGTGTGTGTGTGTGTGTGTGTGTACCCTCAGCCGTCTGCACAGATGGTGTGTAGTCTAATCTCCTCAGCAGATGCACAGCAGCATTAATCATGCAGCAGACTTTAAATCAGGAGTTAACTCCCCACTCCCTGTGACCCCGCCCACGTAAAGCTTTACTCTGCTTTATAACCTCTATAACGCAGTCTATTACACACTCTATAATACAGTCTGTAACACACTCCATAACGGTCTAAAATACACTCCATAACACAGTCTATAACACACTCTATAACAGTCTATAAATGACTTTATAACACAGTCTATAACACACTCTATAACAGTCTATAAATTATTTTATAACACAGTCTATAACACACTCTATAACAGTCTATAAATTACTTTATAACAGTCTATAACACACTCTATAACAGTCTATAAATTACTTTATAACACAGTCTATAACACACTCTATAACAGTCTATAAATTACTTTATAACAGTCTATAACACACTCTATAACAGTCTATAAATTACTTTATAACACAGTCTATAACACACTCTATAACAGTCTATAAATTACTTTATAACACAGTCTATAACACATAGTCAAACAGTCTAGAAACACTGTAATAAAGCTCATAGAGTTGCTCAAAAACCACACGAGTGCTCTCCACACGCTCTGAGGAGAGACCAGTCCGAAATCAGCTCCTTATTCTCTGAATGGAACTAACGACCATTTAAGGTGGAACGGAAAGATGTCCAGTAAGGACGACGGATATGGAGCTACCTTTAGCCTCATTGCTCCAATTGGCTAATTGGTGGCCTATATGCTTCCTATGCTTGTTAGCTAAAGTTAGCTAATTATGACTTTATGCACACATGTATAGTGTTATATACTGTATTAGTGTTATATATAGTGTTATATAGTGTTAGTGATATATATATATATAGTGTTATATATTGTGTTAGTGTTTTATATATAGTGTTATATATAATGTTAGTATATAAGTATATATATAAAGTATACAGTGTCAGTGTAATATATAATTTTATATAGTGTCAACGTTATATATAGTGTTATATACTGTCAGTGTTATATAGTGTTATTTACATTTACATTTAAGTGCTTTGCTATTTACTCAAGAAAAACCTCAGCTAGTTAGAACAGACTAATAGTTCAAAGATACCTTCATCAGTTATATACTGTTAGTGTTATATATAATGTTATATTTAGTGTCTACATACAGTGTCAGTGTAATATATAATGTTATATAATGTTAGTGTTATATATAGTGTTATATACAATGTTAGTGTTATATATATATATAGTGTTATATACAGTGTTAGTGTTATATATAGTGTTATATACTGCATTAGTGTTATATATAATGTTAGTGTTATATATAGTGTTATATACAATGTCAGTGTTATATATAGTGTTATATACAATGTTAGTGTTATATATATAGTGTTATATACAGTGTTAGTGTTATATATAGTGTTATATACTGCGTTAGTATTATATATAATGTTAGTGTTGTATATAGTGTTATATACAATGTCAGTGTTAGATATAGTGTTATATACAATGTTAGTGTTATATATATAGTGTTATATACAGTGTTAGTGTAATATATAGTGTAAAAAACATTACTTGCTGTGTTTTACCCAGCATGCTTTGCAGTGTTCTACCTTTTTCCCTCCAGTGTTGAGGCGTATCGGGGTCAGGTAGGGGTCGAAGATGAGCCGCCGGGTCTCAATGTTAACCGGAGACTGTCTCCTTCCGACAGAGCACAGGTTCCACGCCGTGTTCACCAGTCCCCAAAATGATGGCACTGCCCCACACACACACACACACACACACACACACACACACACACACACACACTTACTTATTTATTCTTATTTATTTATGCTTAATCAGCTTAATGTTCTAATGTTCTAGAACATTCTCTAAAGAGAGAGAGAGAGAGAGAGATAAAGAGAGAGAGAGGGAGAGAGAGACAGAGAGAGACAGAGAGAGAGACAGAGAGAGAGAGAGAGAGACAGAGAGACAGAGAGAGAGAGAGAGACAGAGAGAGACAGAGAGAGAGAGACAGAGAGAGACACAGAGAGAGACAGAGAGACAGAGAGAGAGAGACAGAGAGAGACAGAGAGAGAGACAGAGAGAGAGAGAGAGAGAGAGAGAGAGAGACAGAGAGACAGAGAGAGAGAGAGAGACAGAGAGAGAGAGAGAGAGAGACAGAGAGAGAGAGACAGAGAGAGACAGAGAGAGAGAGACTGGAATATTCCTCTAAATCTGTGACGTCGTTTTTATTGAGCTTTAAATCCCTGAGATCTGGATCATCAGCTGCCGTCAGCCTTCAGCCAAGTTCCTCCTTAGAACGAGAAACACCAGCTGCTCACACACCTCTGCAAACCTCTCCCTAGAGTCTAACACAGACTGATGGTGGGCTAGTGTTGGGGTGCTAGTTGGCTGATGGTGGGCTAGTGTTGGGGTGCTGGTTGGCTGATGGTGGGCTAGTGTTGGGGTGCTGGTTGGCTGATGGTGGGCTAGTGTTGGGGTGCTGGTTGGCTGATGCTGGGCTAGTGTTGGGGTGCTGGTTGGCTGATGGTGGGCTAGTGTTGGGGTGCTGGTTGGCTGATGGTGGGCTAGTGTTGGGGTGCTGGTTGGCTGATGCTGGGCTAGTGTTGGGGTGCTGGTTGGCTGATGGTGGGCTAGTGTTGGGGTGCTGGTTGGCTGATGCTGGGCTAGTGTTGGGGTGCTAGTTGGTTGATGGTGGGCTCGTTGTGGGGTGCTGGTTGGCTGATGCTGGGCTAGTGTTGGGGTGCTAGTTGGTTGATGGTGGGCTAGTGTTGGGGTGCTGGTTGGCTGATGCTGGGCTAGTGTTGGGGTGCTGGTTGGCTGATGCTGGACTAGTGTTGGGGTGCTGGTTGGTTGATGGTGGGCTAGTGTTGGGGTGCTGGTTGGCTGATGCTGGGCTAGTGTTGGGGTGCTGGTTGGCTGATGCTGGGCTAGTGTTGGGGTGCTGGTTGGCTGATGCTGGGCTAGTGTTGGGGTGCTAGTTGGTTGATGGTGGGCTCGTTGTGGGGTGCTGGTTGGCTGATGCTGGGCTAGTGTTGGGGTGCTAGTTGGTTGATGGTGGGCTAGTGTTGGGGTGCTGGTTGGCTGATGCTGGGCTAGTGTTGGGGTGCTGGTTGGCTGATGCTGGGCTAGTGTTGGGGTGCTGGTTGGCTGATGCTGGGCTCGTTGTGGGGTGCTGGTTGGCTGATGGTGGGCTAGTGTTGGGGTGCTGGTTGGCTGATGCTGGGCTAGTGTTGGGGTGCTGGTTGGCTGATGGTGGGCTGACTATGGGCTGATGGCGTACAGTAGGAAATTCCCTGTCATTTAGCAGCAGTGGTAGGGGAGGTGAGCAGCTGTGGCCAGATGCAGCAGATGGACAGTGAAATCCTGACTCCGTTTAGAATTACATCAGTGGGGGGAGGTGAAGGTCTCTGAGACAGAAGCTGAGAGTGAATTAAACTGAATTAAACTGAATTAAACTGCACCAGTTGGTGCTGTGAGTGTAAATGATCTACTTGTTTGATGTCTCTGAAACAGGAGCTTTACAGGAGGAAGACAATCCTCCTAACTTTCAAAGGAAGCTGATGTGGAAAGATTTTGGAGCATTTCTATTGGTCTGTTCATCATGACTTCTTTCTAATTCTGCTTAGAACTAAACACATGGAGAATAACTGATAGTTCTGACAGCCAGGGTGTCGTATTTCCTTTGTCTGCGTTGATCTGTCCTGCAGGAGGCGCTGAAAGAGGAGGTGTGGGAGTTTTCCCTGTGTGCTGTCAGCGCTGGCTGTTCAGTTACCCAGTGTTTCTGATTGTATCTGTCTGGTGCTGAAATTTCTGACTCTAATTAGCTGACTCTCAGTCCAGCCTGCAGGTCATTCTGAGGGTCAGCTGGTGTTTGCTTTACCTTTTTCTCCTAAAACTCCCATCAAACAGCCCAATCTTACCTTTACCACAGTCAACAACAACCATACTAATAACAATAACAGTAATAATAATAAAGACCATAACAACGACATAGCATAGAGTAGAGGGAGTGAGGCAGTGTGGGAGTGAGGGAGTGAGGCAGTGTGGGAGTGAGGGAGTGTCCTGTACAGGTTTAAACAGTCCTTACATTTTTCAGCTGTTTCTGTTCACTGACCTACATTCATCTGTGATTCCCAAAATAAAGCTGAAACCTCCCAGTAATCCAGCTACTGTTCATATCACTCCACTCACTCCACATCACTCTACTCTACTTACTCTACATCATTCCACATCACTCCACTATATTCACTTCACTCTACTCACTCACTCCACATCATTCACTCACTAAACTCACTCCACATCACTCCACTCACTCTACATCACTCACTCACTCCACTCACTCCACATCATTCCACTCTACATCACTCACTCACTCTACTCACTCCACATCATTTACTCCACATCACTCTACTCACTCCACATCACTCACTCCACATCACACCACTCTACATCACCCCACTCTACATGACTCCACTCTACTCACTCCACATTATTCACTCACTCTACTTACTCCACATCTCTCCACTCTACCCACTCCCCTCTGCTCACTCCACTCTACTCACTCTACTCACGCCATTTTACTCACTCTACTCACTCAACATCACTCTATATCACTGCACTGTACTCACTCACTCTACTCTACTCACTCTACATCACTCCACTCTACTCTACTCACTCCACATCACTCACTACACATCACACCACTCTACATCACCCCACTCTACATGACTCCACTCTACTCACTCCACATTATTCACTCACTCTACTTACTCCACATCTCTCCACTCTACCCACTCCCCTCTGCTCACTCCACTCTACTCACTCTACTCATGCCACTTTACTCACTCTACTCACTCAACATCACTCTATATCACTGCACTGTATTCACTCACTCTACTCTACTCACTCTACATCACTCCACTCTACTCTACTCTACTCACATCACTCACTCTGCTCACTCCACTCTTCTCACTCTACATCACTCCACTTTACTCACTCACTCTACTCACTCAAAATCACTCTATATCACTGCACTGTACTCCTTCTGTCCACTCCACATTACTCCACTTCACCTCAGATTAACCAGCAACAGTTGTATTGATGTACAGAGGGTGAAATCATGAGTTAAACATTACTCTAGTCCCTCTGGAGGTTCTAGATAGGCTGTGAATGTGTTCTATAAGAACCATCAAAAAGATAAGAGCTTGATTTTGCTGTTAATCAAAACAATCATCAGTAATAATATCAGTACAGACTACAGTGGGAAAAAGCTTTAGTGTCTGGTTACAGGCAGCAGGGGAGATCTAAAACATAGCTTTACAAGAGTGTACACTACATGGTCAAATGTATGTGGACACTTGCTCCTCCACAGATCCAAACCCACCATAAGGACGCTGCACTCACTGTTGTTGGGGATTTTAACAACGCCAACCTCAAAAGTGTGGCAGAGAACTTTCACCAACACATCACCTGCCCCACCCGGGGCCACCGGAC
The DNA here is from genome assembly GCF_030463535.1 of Salminus brasiliensis. Classification (NCBI taxonomy): domain Eukaryota; kingdom Metazoa; phylum Chordata; class Actinopteri; order Characiformes; family Bryconidae; genus Salminus; species Salminus brasiliensis. The sequence continues at coordinate 39,876,584 of NC_132889.1, forward strand.
TTTAGATCACTGCTACACCACACACAAAGACAGCTACAAAGCGCAGTCAGTACCACCGTTTGGAAAGTCAGACCACGCCGCCATCTTTCTCCTACCAAAATATAAACAAAGGCTGAAGCAAGAGCTTCCGGTGGTGAGAGAGGTCGAGCGCTGGACGGACCAATCAGTGGCCACGCTGCAGGACGCTCTTGATGACGCGGACTGGGACATGTTCCGGCGCAGCTCCGATGACGTCAACATGTTTACGGAAGCGGTCGTGGGTTTTATCGGGAAAGTAGCGGACGACACCGTCCAGAAATCTACAATCAAAACATTTCCCAATCAGAAGCCCTGGGTGGATAAAAGCATCCGGGAGGCTCTGAATGCCCACACTGCTGCCTACAACACGGGACTGATCAGCGGAGATATGCAGGAATACAAGTCTGCGTCATATGGAGTAAGGAAGGCGGTAAAGGAGGCGAAGCAGCGCTACGGGAGGAAACTAGAGTCCCAGTTCCAGCAAAACGACTCTAGGAGCCTGTGGCAGGGACTGAGAACAATAACGGACTATAGGAGCCCACCCTGTGGACTGGGAAGTGCAGACTTATCTCTGGCGAACGAGCTAAACACCTTTTATGCTCGAATTGATGCTGCAGCCGGCAACGTTAACTACAGTGACACCGGCACAGCTGATATAGAGGAGCACGTCAGAGAACAAAGAGCCTTCACCATCACAGAGAGAGATGTACGGCGGGTGTTCAGAAGAGTGAATACCAGGAAGGCTGCGGGACCCGATGGCATCTGTGGTCGAGTCCTAAAAGCCTGTGCAGATCAGCTAGCCCCGGTATTCACGGACATCTTCAATCTCTCACTGACGCAGGGGATTGTTCCATCGTGCTTCAAACAGTCCATCATCGTTCCTGTCCCGAAGAAACCACAGCCAGCCTGCCTCAACGACTACCGCCCAGTCGCCCTCACATCAGTCGTGATGAAGTGCTTCGAGAAGCTGGTGAGAGACTTCATCACATCCACGCTGCCCGACACCCTGGACCCGTTTCAGTTTGCATACCGTCCAAACCGTTCCACAGATGATGCCATCGCTCACCTTCTCCACACATCGATGACACATCTGGATGCTGGGAGGGGTAATTATGTTAAAATGCTGTTTGTGGACTACAGTTCAGCATTTAACACTATTATTCCCTCAAGACTCACCACAAAGCTGGAAGATCTAGGTCTCCACCCATCCATCTGTGACTGGATCTCCAACTTCCTGACTAACAGACCACAAGCTGTTCGGGTAGGCAAGCATGTCTCACCCACCCTCACCCTCAGTACCGGAGCCCCTCAGGGCTGTGTCCTTAGCCCTCTGCTGTACTCGCTGTACACCTCAGACTGCAAAGCCACTTCCAGCCAACTCCACCAACATCATTAAGTTTGCTGACGACACAGTTGTGGTGGGCCTGATCTCAGGAAATAACGAGAAGGCCTACCTGGAAGAGATTAGAACCCTGGAGAACTGGTGCCAGGATAATAATCTCCAGCTAAATGCCAGCAAAACGAAGGAGCTGATTGTGGACTTTAGCAGGAAACAGCAGAGGAGCTACCAACCTGTCCACATCAGTGGAACGGCGGTGGATAGGGTAGGAAGCTTCAAATACCTTGGAGTGACCATCTCTCAGGACCTGTCATGGAGTTGCCACATCAACACCATAACGAAGAAGGCTCGTCAGCGCCTATACCACCTGAGACGACTGAGGGACTTCAGACTGCCCTCCAAGGTACTACGATCCTTCTACTCCTGCACCATCGAGAGCATCCTCACGGGGAACATCACAGTCTGGTTTGGGAACAGCACCAAGCAGGACAGGCAAGCGCTACGACGAGTGAGACGTTCAGCAGAGCGAATCACTAGGATGGAGTTTCCTGACCTGCAGTCCATCTACAAGAAGCGGTGTTGGACCAAGGCCAAGAAGATTGTGAAGGACCCCAGTCATCCCAACAATGGACTGTTTTCTCTGTTGCCCTCGGGGAAACGCTTAAGAACCCTGAAGGCTCACACAGAGAGAATGAGGAGGAGCTTCTTTCCACAAGCCATCCGTGCCCTGAATGGGGACAGGGACTAGGACACTAAATTAAAGTATCTACATACACAAACTGGACCCTCACTCACTACAATACACAACCATGGCTCACGGAAAACACACTACGGACAACAATGAAAATATTTCTTTTAACTCACACATACAAATATGTACATATGTATATGTATGTATATATACACACACACACACACACACAGACACGCACTATTTCATCTCTGTATATATATTTGTATATTTGTATTCTGTACTTTTTTTTGCTTATATTTCTATATTTTCATTTTTATATTCTATTCTTTAACTTAAATGTAACTTATTCTATTTTTATTTTCTTCATTTTTATTTTATTTTTCTTTTGCACTTTTGCACTTTACTTCATTAAGTTAAGGTTTAGTTAAGTTTAAATGTAGATTTTTATTGTATAGCTTGATGTGAGCAGACTGTCAAAAAAGCATTTCACTGCAAGTTATACTGTGTATGACTATGTATGTGACAAATAAAATTTGATTTTGATTTTTTTTTTTTTTTTTTTTTTTTTGTTCTTCTTTAAATGAGGGGTATTAGGGAGTTTGTCCCCCTTTGCTGTAACAGTATCTTCTTTTCTGGGAAGGCTTACCCTAGATGTTGGAACATTGCTGTGAGGGAGATTTGATTGATCTCATACCTAAGGTACCAGATGGAGCCTTAATCACTCCAGAGAATCCCACAGTTCCACTGCTCTACAGCTCAATACTGCTTTATACCCCTCTAGCCCACACCTGGCAATAGGCATGGCGACCTTAGAGTCATGTGATCATGGCTGCTCCAGAGAGTCAGTGCTTTTCAATGGAGATTATACAGCTGTGTGTGAACACCTGTGTCAGATTCCTTAAAGCTGCTGAACTGGGGTGTCCATATACTTATGGACAGATAGTGTACTTCTGAACTGAGCTGTAACTCTTATATAAACGGAGTGTTCTATTAAACGCTGCTACAATCCCATTACAGCACTGAGGAGAACAGAGGAGAACACAGCGCTCGGTTCTGACACGCTCGTCTCGCCTCAGCATTCACAACAAAAGCCATGATTTCTTTCTTTAATTAGAGCGGAGTGTTTATACTGAGAGAGGATTTACACACACACACACACACACACACACACACACACACATACACATACACACACACACACACATACACACACACACACACACACAGCGGTCAGCGGAACCATCTCTCCTGTGTAATCTGATTGGCTAAAAAAAGATCATTTAATTCACATGGATGAGATTCTTACCAGAACAGCATACACACATCACACACACCCTCACACACACTATTACACACCCTCACACACACTATTACACACCCTCATACACACTATTACACACACTATTACACACTCTCACACACACCCTCACACACACTATTACACACCCTCACACACACTATTACACACCCTCATACACACTATTACACACACTATTACACACTCTCACACACACCCTCACACACACTATTACACACCCTCACACACACTATTACACACCCTCATACACACTATTACACACACTATTACACACTCTCACACACACCCTCACACACACTATTACACACCCTCACACACACTGTTACACACCCTCATACACACTATTACACACCCTCACACACACTATTACACACTCTCACACACACCCTCACACACACTATTACACACCCTCACACACACTATTACACACCCTGATACACACTATTACACACCCTCACACACACCCTCACACACACTATTACACACTCTCACACACACCCTCACACACACTATTACACACCCTCACACACACTATTACACACCCTCATACACACTATTACACACCCTCACACACACCCTCACACACACTATTACACACCCTCACACACACTATTACACACCCTCACACACACTATTACACACCCTCATACACACTATTACACACCCTCACACACACCCTCACACACACTATTACACACCCTCACACACACTATTACACACCCTCATACACACTATTACACACCCTCACACACACCCTCACACACACTATTACACACTCTCACACACACCCTCACACACACTATTACACACCCTCACACACACTGTTACACACCCTCATACACACTATTACACACCCTCACACACACCCTCACACACACTATTACACACCCTCACACACACTATTACACACCCTCATACACACTATTACACACCCTCACACACACCCTCACACACACTATTACACACTCTCACACACACCCTCACACACACTATTACACACCCTCACACACACTATTACACACCCTCATACACACTATTACACACCCTCACACACAGGGTGTGTAATAGTGTGTGTGAGGGTGTGTAATAGTGTGTGTGAGGGTGTGTGTGAGAGTGTGTAATAGTGTGTGTGAGGGTGTGTAATAGTGTGTATGAGGGTGTATCTAATCTCCTTTGAGCTACATCTAAGGCAAAATGTAAATTCTTCTCCCCAACACTGCCTAAAACGCACAATAACACCAATGACAACTGTACAGTTTACTAAAAATCTCCCACCCCTATCGACCTTAGCTTACACTCCGTCAGACCAAACGGAGCTCGTCAAATTAACAAACGATCTAGAGAATACCCTCCGATCAACCTTAGACAAAGTAGCACCGTTCAAAAATAAAATGATGAGGCAAAAAAGGCTTGCACCGTGGTACAGTGATCAAACTCGTACCTTAAAACAAACAGTGCGGAAACTAGAGCGTAAATGGCGGACGACCAAACTAGAGGTGTTCCACTCTGCGTGGAAGGACAGCCTTAGTCAGTATAGAAAGGCACTCATTAAAGCTCGCTCAGCGTATCTGGCCTCGCTGATCGAGAAAAACAAAAACAATCCCAGAGTTCTTTTTAATGAGATCTCTAAACTTACTAAAAGCCAGGCAGATACTCAACCCCAGATCCCAACATCTTTAACTAGTCATGTTTTTATGGACTATTTTAATAATAAAATAGAAAATATTAGACAACAAATCCAACCCTGCTTATTAAATCAAACATGGCCGTCACCCGATGTAGTTGCTTTAGAACAAAACTTAGTTGTAGAACAAAGGCTGGAAGCCTTCTACCCACTTCCACAGCCAGAACTAGAAAAAATTATATCCTCAGCTAATTGTACAACATGTACACTCGACCCGATTCCCTCTAAATTGCTAAAAGAAATTCTCCCAATTATAATCGGACCTCTTTTAACAATTGTAAATTCATCCCTTAGCCTTGGGCATGTACCCCAAACCCTTAAAATAGCAGTTATAAAACCTTTAATCAAAAAACCAAATCTTGATCCTAGCGTATTATCTAATTATAGACCCATCTCAAACTTAACATTCGTATCTAAGATATTAGAAAAAGCTGTGGCCCAACAACTCTGCTTATACCTGAGTAAAAATGACATGTATGAGAAATTCCAGTCTGGATTTAGACTCAATCACAGCACAGAGACAGCCCTAGTGAAGATTACGAATGATCTCCTTCTTGCCTCTGATCAAGGCTACGTATCTTTATTAGTCCTACTAGACCTTAGTGCAGCCTTTGATACAATAGATCATTCTATATTACTAGAAAGATTAGAGAAAATGGTTGGAATCACAGGGACAGCCCTATCATGGTTCCAGTCATATCTAACGGGACGCTTCCAATTTGTAAAGATAAATGATTTATCTTCAAACTACACAGAAGTAAGATATGGAGTTCCGCAAGGCTCAATTTTAGGACCACTATTATTTACATTATACATGTTACCACTGGGCTCAGTTATAAGCAGACATGGCGTTAATTTCCACTTCTATGCAGATGACACACAGCTCTATATATCAGCCAAACCTGACGATAAATTTAGACTACAGAAAATGGAGGACTGTGTAAAGGATATAAAACTCTGGATGTCACATAACTTCCTTCTCCTTAACAGTGACAAAACCGAAGTTCTCCTTTTAGGTCCAAAAGACTCTAGAAATAAACTATCAGACTTAATGTTAGACTTGGCAGATTCTCCCATCATTCCTGGTTTAGCAGCTAAAAATCTTGGCGTCACATTCGACTCAGATTTATCATTTGAGCAACATATAGCTAATATTAGTAGAACAGCCTTTATGCAGCTTAGGAACATCTCCAAACTAAGAAACTCCTTATCACTACAAGACGCAGAAAAGCTAGTACATGCTTTTATTACCTCAAGGCTAGATTACTGTAATGCGTTACTGTCAGGTTGTTCCAGCAGGAACCTCAATAAACTTCAGCTGGTGCAAAATGCTGCAGCCAGGGTCCTTACTAAAACTAGAAAATTTGACCATATCAGTCCAGTTCTATCAGCACTTCATTGGCTCCCAGTTAAATTCCGTATTGAATACAAAATTCTTTTATTAACATATAAAGCCCTACATGGCCTCGCTCCTGAGTACCTGCAGGATCTTATAGTATATTACGAACCATCAAGACTACTTAGATCTCAGGGTGCTGGCCTCTTACGCGTTCCCAAAATTCTGAAAACCTCAGCAGGGGGAAGAGCCTTTTCCTATAAAGCCCCCCAGCTCTGGAATAACCTTCCAGATAATGTTCGGGACTCAGACACAGTCTCAGTCTTTAAATCTAAACTGAAAACTTATATGTTTAGTTTAGCTTTTGGTAATTAATGTTTCTTAGATAAGGGCTGCAGGTCCAGGGGTTCGCGGACCCAGGGAATTGTAGTACTCTGAGATGCTGGAGCTGTCGTCTCGCTGCTTACACGCGATCACTCAGGTTTGTTGACGGTGGAGCAGATAGATGCTGGTGTTCTCAGGGTACGCCCGTGTCCGTGTTACCTTCTGGCTCTCTCCTTTTAATTATGCTGTGATAATCAGACCTGCCGGAGTCATCAGACATACCCAGATGCTGATGATCAACATTCTCTGCACTCCATAAAATTCCTCTTAGAACTAACTTCTCTCTCTTTACCTTCCCCGAGTAAATGGCCACCCAGCCCGATCTGCAGGAAGATTGCCCGCTGAGGTCCCCTCTACCTGCATCTAACCAGCTGCCACCTACCAGTCCAGCCAGCGGGTCCCCCCCAACCCGCCACCACCCATGGCTCACCCGCCAGCCGCTGCTGCCTGTTTGGTGGCCGTGCTGAAACCTAGATGGACTCGTGCCTGTCTGACACTATTAATATCACAACTATTAACTTTCTGTTGTACCTGGTTTGGTAATTTTTATCATTAATGTTTAAAACAGTCTGGCCAGAGGAGGATGGGTCCCCCTTGTGAGTCTTGGTTCCTCCCAAGGTTTCTTCCTCCAGCTCTGAGGGAGTTTTTCCTTGCCACTGTCGCCGTTGGCTTGCTCACGGGGGTCTTTGACGCTTCATGTTATTTCTTCTTTCTTCTCTGTCTCTGTTCTTTATTAAGTAATAATTATGTAAAGCTGCTTTGTGACGACAACAGTTGTAAAAAGCGCTATACAAATAAATTTGACTTGACTTGACTTGACACCCTCACACACACTATTACACACCCTCACACACACTATTACACACCCTCATACACACTATTACACACTCTCACACACACCCTCACACACACTATTACACACCCTCACACACACTATTACACACCCTCATACACACTATTACACACCCTCACACACACCCTCACACACACTATTACACACTCTCACACACACCCTCACACACACTATTACACACCCTCACACACACCCTCACACACACTATTACACACCCTCACACACACTATTACACACCCTCATACACACTATTACACACCCTCACACACACCCTCACACACACTATTACACACTCTCACACACACCCTCACACACACTATTACACACTCTCACACACACCCTCACACACACTATTACACACATCACACAAACTATTACACATACATCGCACACACCATCACACACACTATAACACACACATCACACACACACTGCTACACACATCACACACTATTACACACACACCACACTTACTATCACACACACACTCTTACACACACATCACACTATTACACACATATCACACACACTAAGACACACCATCACACACCATTACACACACCCTCACACACACATCACACACACCCTCACACACACTATTACACACCCTCACACACTATTACACCTCACATCACACACACTATTACACACACCCTCACACACACACTCTTACACACACATTACACTATTACACACACATCACACACACTAAGACACACCCTCACACACACTATTACACACACATCACACACACTATTACACACACACACACCCTCACACACACTGTTACACACCATCACACACCCTCACACACACATCACACACACCCTCACACACACTATTACACACCCTCACACACTATTACACCTCACATCACACACACTATTGCACACACCCTCACACACACACTCTTACACACACATCACACTATTACACACACAGCACACACACTAAGACACACCCTCACACACACTATTACACACACATCACACACCCTCACACACACTATTACACACACACACCCTCACACACACTGTTACACACCATCACACACCCTCACACACATCACACACACCCTCACACACACTATTACACACCCTCACATCACACACACTATTACACACACCCTCACACACACACTCTTACACACACATCACACTATTACACACACATCACACACACCCTCACACACACTATTACACACATCACACAAACTATTACACACACATCACACACACTATCACACACACCATCACACACACTATTACACACACATCACACACACCATCACACACACTATTACACACACATCACACACACCATCACACGCACTATTACACACACATCACACTTCCAAGCTGGTCTAGTATGTGATAGTATGAGAGTGTGTGACAGGGTGTACACAGTGCAGAGAGCAGTGACTGGACAGGAAGCTGATGAACTCTCCTCTGATCATGGAGCCGTGACAGACTCCCAGTTCTGTTCCTACACTGTTCCCAGTTCCCATCCTGACTCTACACTGAATCTCATGGTGACACTCCACCTGTTTCTTGTGGGCCCCGAGGGAATACAGCTCGGAGGACTGATGCTGTTATGAAGGTGAAGATACAACAACAACAACAACAACAACAATGAGATTAAAGCAACTCGGAATGTGAGAACCTGAGTTATGAGCTAGCTTATGTAAGGCAGGGTTGGGTTAATATCTGTGTTGGGGGTGATTTAGAGGAAGGAGGTGGGCTCATCTTCATCGGCCCGCTCCTCCCCCACCACTACTGAATGCACAGCTCCACCCTGGAACACCACAGACTCATTAAATGAATGCAGCTCTTATATAACTATGCTAATGGCTGTGTGTGCCTGTGTGTGTGTGTGTGTGTGTGTGTGTGTATGTGTGTGTGTGTGGATTAATTTAATCAAATAAACATGAAGCTCTTTATAAGCTGCCGTGAAAAGATCATCAGAAGGTTTGTGAGAGGAGTGCATGTGAGTTTCATGTGTGGATAAATTTAAAACATTCATTTAGTGAGAGCGGCGCGAGCAGTGAGAGCGTGAGAGCACGAAAGTGCTAAATTATAAACAACTATAAATTATAAGTGAAAAAGCCTCTGATTTACACACAGCTCTGTTATTACAACCCCCCTCACTCTCTCTCTCTCTCGCTATGTCTAGCTCTCTCTCTATCCTACCTGGGATGAAGGTTCCCTGCACTGCGTCTTTGTAAGCCCACCAGCCGTCATGAAGCCTGGGGGAGACGGGCTGAGCTGCAGGAGAAACAGGAGAGAAATCATGAGAACATCATTAACACTCCTAAACACCAAGCAGAGCTTTTCTAAAGCAACAGTTCAACAAAAATACGTCTAAATTCCTTCAATCAGCCAAGATACACCCGCTGCTTCTTCACTGTTAGTGCTGGAACTACCACCAAATAGCACAGGAGATACAAGGCTAATGTAGAGTGAGGGTGGGGGGATGGGGAGTGTGGGTGGTTGGGGGTGCAGGTGATGGGGAGTGTGGGTGAGTGGGGGTGCAGGTGATGGGGAGTGCGGGTGGTTGGGGGTGCAGGTGATGGGGAGTGTGGGTGGTTGGGGGTGCAGGTGATGGGGAGTGTGGGTGAGTGGGGGTGCAGGTGATGGGATGTGTGGGTGATTGGGGGTGTGGGTGATGGGATGTGTGGGTGATGGGATGTGTGGGTGGTTGGGGTGTGGGTGATGGGATGGGTGGTTGGGGGTGTGGGTGATGGGATGTGAGGGTGGTTGGGGTGTGGGTGGTTAGGGGTGTGGGTGATGGGATGTGTGGGTGGTTGGGGGTGTGGGTGATGGGATGTGTGGGTGGTTGGGGGTGTGGGTGATGGGGGTGGGGTGATGGGATGTGTGGGTGGTTGGAGTGTGGGTGGTTAGGGGTGTGGGTGGTTGGGGGTGGGGTGATGGGATGTGTGGGTGGTTGGGGGTGTGGGTGATGGGGGTGTGGGTGGTTGGGGGTGGGGTGATGGGATGTGTGGGTGGTTGGGGGTGTGGGTGATGGGGGTGTGGGTGGTTGGGGTGTGGGTGATGGGATATGTGGGTGGTTGGGGGTGTGGGTGATGGGATGTGTGGGTGGTTGGGGGTGTGGGTGATGGGGGTGTGGGTGGTTGGGGGTGTGGGTGATGGGATGTGTGGGTGGTTGGGGGTGTGGGTGATGGGGGTGTGGGTGGTTGGGGGTGTGGGTGATGGGATGTGTGGGTGGTTGGGGGTGTGGGTGATGGGGGTGTGGGTGGTTGGGGGTGTGGGTGATGGGATGTGTGGGTGGTTGGGGTGTGGGTGATGGGATGTGTGGGTGGTTGGGGGTGTGGGTGATGGGATGTGTGGGTGGTTGGGTAAAGTGAATTGAGTATATATATACATATATATATGTGTTGGTTGGTGTGGCGCAACAGATAACACCACTACCTGCCAATGAGCTACCACACCATGTGGGAGACTGGGGTTCGATTCCCGGTCTGGGTGACTATGCTGTGCTACACCAATAAGAGTCCTTGGGCAAGACTCCTAACACTACACCGGCCTCTGTAATATGAGTATCCTTTGTAAGTCGCTCTGGATAAGAGCGTCAGCTAAACGCCATAAATGTAAATGTAAATATACAGGCCTCAGTTAGCAGTTAGCAGTTAGCAGTTAGCAGCATGGCAGTGTGAAGCAGTGCGGTGTAATTAAAGCTTCACTCGGCCCATGCATCCTAATTGGCTGGATGAAATGAAGCCAGATGCATTATGGATCTCCAGCGCCGGAAAAGTAGGTCAGAGGCTCCAGAGCCGGGATTTTATTTCATTCCGTTTTTATTACATCACCATTCTGCTCACCTCCGGCTCCCGCTTGCATCATTCCATCAAAAATCCCCCCAAAAATACACACTTTGATCTGCCGGCCACAACTGACCACAACAAACAGAATGCTAAATCTCTCTCTCTCTCTCTCTCTCTCTCTCTCTCACACACACACATACACACACACACACAAACACACTTACACAACTACATACACACACATTCACACACACACACACACACACACACACTCACACACACACACAATCACTTACACACACACTGACATACATTTACACACACACACACAAACACACACTTAAACACACACTCACAAACACACATACTCACACACTTACACACAAACACACACGCAGACCACAAACTGATTCCAAACTGACCCCTCACTGCCCAGCACAGACCCCCACTACATGTAGCCCATACAGACCACTCACTGCCCAGCACAGACCCCCACTACATATAGCCCATACAGACCACTCACTGCCCAGCACAGACCCCCACTACATGTAGCCCATACAGACCACTCACTGCCCAACAAAGACCCCCACTACATGTAGCCCATACAGACCACTCACTGCCCAGCACAGACCCCCACTACATGTAGCCCATACAGACCACTCACTGCCCAGCACAGACCCCCACTACATGTAGCCCATACAGACCACTCACTGCCCAGCACAGACCCCCACTACATGTAGCCCATACAGACCACTCACTGCCCAGCACAGACCCCCACTACATGTAGCCCATACAGACCACTCACTGACCAGCACATCCCCCCACTACATGTAGTCCATACAGACCACTCACTGCCCAGCACAGACCCCCACTACATGTAGCCCATACAGACCACTCACTGCCCAGCACAGACCCCCACTACATGTAACCCATACAGAACACTCACTGTCCAGCACAGACCCCCACTACATGTAACCCATACAGACCACTCACTGTCCAGCACAGACCCCCACTACATGTAGCCCATACAGACCACTCACTGCCCAGCACAGACCCCCACTACATGTAGCCCATACAGACCACTCACTGTCCAGCACAGACCCCCACTACATGTAGCCCATACAGACCACTCACTGCCCAGCACAGACCCCCACTACATATAGCCCATACAGACCACTCACTGCCCAGCACAGACCCCCACTACATGTAACCCATACAGACCACTCACTGTCCAGCACAGACCCCCACTACATGTAGTCCATACAGACCACTCACTGACCAGCACATCCCCCCACTACATGTAGCCCATACAGACCACTCACTGCCCAGCACAGACCCCACTACATGTAGTCCATACAGACCACTCACTGACCAGCACATCCCCCCACTACATGTAGCCCATACAGACCACTCACTGTCCAGCACAGACCCCACTACATGTAGTCCATACAGACCACTCACTGACCAGCACATCCCCCCACTACATGTAACCCATACAGACCACTCACTGCCCAGCACAGACCCCCACTACATGTAGTCCATACAGACCACTCACTGACCAGCACATCCCCCCACTACATGTAGCCCATACAGACCACTCACTGCCCAGCACAGACCCCCACTACATGTAGCCCATACAGACCACTCACTGTCCAGCACAGACCCCCACTACATGTAGCCCATACAGACCACTCACTGACCTCAGTGCAGCAGATCTGTTCTTGGGGCCAAGAAATACAGAAACACATGAATTTAATCTCCAGATGAAGCTGAACGGTCACAGCAGAGAGTGTTCAGTCAGAATCAGTACAGATAAAAAACAGAACTTCTACATATCTCTAGATTAACTTTACATACTGGCAGTGCAGCGGAGTGTGTTCTGCTGTTGGAGCCGAAGTGAGGCTGGAAGTTTCAGCTATGATGTGAATGAGAATCAGAGTCTGCAGCTCCGAGGACCACAACCTCTCCTGACCCCCAGAGTCCAGCAGAGTCCAGCAGGAGTGCAGAACAAATCAACTCAGACCTACCCTCAGAGCTGATGATGGTGACGTGGAGAATGAGGAAGATCTCGCAGAAGAGCTGCATCGTCCGCTCAGTCCATCACAGCACCACGTTCCGACAGTAGGATGAAGGAGGAGGAGGATGACGATGATGAAGATGAGTTTTGTCCAGCCTGCTGCTGCCCATCCGGACCGGACAGACCGAGCAGCTCACATTCCCTAATGTACACTCACACACTCACACCACAGCTGCGCCTTACACACAGTGAAGCTTATCTTACACACACACTGAGCTTAACACCACCACACAACCTCTCCCTCCCTCCCCCCCCCCTCTCTCTCTCTCTCTCTCTCTCTCTCCCTCTCTCTCTCTCCCTCTCTCTCTCCCTCTCTCTCTCTCTCAGTCTCTCTCTGTCTCTCTCTCTCTCTCTCTCTCTCTCTCTCCCTCTCCCTCTCTCTCTCTCCCTCTCTCTCTCCCTCTCTCTCTCTCTCTCACTCAGAGAAAAGAGCAGACAGAGCCAGCAGAGGGCGCTGATCCTCCAGACACACTAGAGTAGAAAAAAACACTCAGTTATTGATGTTGAGCCTCATTACTCTGTAATTCTATCCACTATGAATGATTCAGTATCTGTTATGATGTATTCTACTATAAATTATTCAGTGTCCAGTTTGAATTGTTTTGTTTGTACTATGACTTTTTTGACTGGTGTTGTGGTGGTGGTGGTGGTGGGCTAAAGGGCATGTGTGATAAATAAACAGGTGAGATCTGATCAGAGTCTTTGGGTTTATTTGAAGTCAGAGGACAGATCATCAGTTTAGAAAAACAAAGAGGAAAAAACACATCAATCAGATCAAAGCGGAAATGTGTGAAACCTTTACAAAATCTCTCAAATATAAAAAATTAACCACTAAAACTGTTTATTTTCAGGAAAAAGGAATAATAACGAATTTTCGACGTCATCTCTCTTACAAACATCTAAATACATCTTCACCAGATCAGAGAACAGCAGTGATGCTTTACAGCCAGATCCCCCAAGAGGAACCGGGACCACCACTATCAAATTTCTGTTGTATCTGCTTTGGTAATTTTTATCATTAATGTTTAAAACAGTCTGGCCAGAGGAGGATGGGTCCCCCTTGTGAGTCTTGGTTCCTCCCAAGGTTTCTTCCTCCAGCTCTGAGGGAGTTTTTCCTTGCCACTGTCGCCGTTGGCTGCTCACGGGGGTCTTCGACGCTTCATGTTATTCCTTCTTTCTTCTCTGTCTCTGTTCTTTATTAAGTACTAATTATGTAAAGCTGCTTTGTGATGACAACAGTTGTAAAAAGCTATACAAATAAATTTGACTTGACTTGACTTGACAGCAAGGACTCCAGCTGGACTCCAGTGACCACTGGGGAGCAGAGGTCCAGGTCCAGAAAGGAAAAACACACTCCAGAATGCTGTTCTGCAGAGCTAACCCAGTCAGGTGGAATAAAATCCTGGGGTGGATTTATATTTTTTGAACCTGGATTCGCCTCCACTGCTGAGGAGCAGCAAGATCAACAATCGCTAGTAAACCACATTTTACACGTAAGACAAGGAGGCGATACTGTGTTCAGTGCTGCCCCCGGTGGATTAACACACACACACACACACACACACACACACTCACCAACCATAACAGTATGTAAATCAGGTCCAGTACAATTACTTTTATTACAATTAATTTCCCAGTCACAACGGTCAGTCCACCAGGATTCACAGTGTCCACCAGGTCCACAGCGTCCACAGTGTCCACCAGGTCCACAGTGTCCACCAGGTCCACAGTGTCCACAGCATCCACAGTGTCCACAGCATCCACAGTGTCCACCAGGTCCACAGTGTCCACTATGTCTACAGCATCCCCAGCATCCCACAGCATCCACAACATCAAAAGCAACCACAGTGTCCACCATGTTCAAAGACTCCAAGGAACCAGTGGGCTCAGTGGATGCAAAGGACCTTGAAGACTCAGCAGATCCTGTGAACTTTGATTTGGTCAGTTGTATAGTTGAATCTCAGTCCAGTTGGTGATCCAGGGCTTTTTGCTATTCTGAATGAGGGAACCCTGGCTAAGGCTGTAGCGCTCCTCTTTACACATTCGCACGCCACAGTGTTTTGGCATTTTCCTAAAATAAACAGTTCGTCTGAAGAAGCCACACTGAAATACATAAATACACACACACACACACACAAACAAAACACACACACACACACACACAGAAACAGAAGACATTAGAACAGCAGAAGAAAAGGGAAACTAAGAGACAACATACATAAAAACTGAGGAACAGTTTGAGTTTTTTATAGAACAAATAGGAATTCATAGATCAGTGTTTATAGAACAGCATTTCTAAAACAGCGCCTATAGATCAGCATTTAGATACCAGCATTTATAGAACAGCGCTTATAGAACAGCATTTATAAATCAGCATTTAAAGATCAGAATTTTTAGATCAGTGTTTAAAGATCAGCATTTATAAAACAGGCTTATAGATCAGCATTTAGAGATCAGTGTTTATAGAACAGGCTTATAGATCAGCATTTAGACACCAGCATTTAGAGATCAGTGTTTAGAAATCAGCATTTAGAAATCAGTGCTTATAGAACAATGCATATAGATCAGCATTTAAAGAACAGCTTTTTTAAGATCAGCGTTTATAGAGCAGCTTCTTAGATCAGCATTTAGAGATCAGCATTTAGAGAACAGCATTTAGAGATCAGTGTTTATAGAACAATGCATATAGATCAGCATTTAAAGAACAGCGCTTAGAGACCAGTGTTTATAGAACAGCATTTTTAGATCTGTGTTTTGAGAAATCAGCATTTATAGAACAGCGCTTATAGATCAGCATTTAGAGATCAGTGTTTATAGAACAGCATTCATGGCAGTAGAACAGCGTTTATAGATCTGTAAACTCGGCCTACAGATAGAAAGAAAGGGAGAGGGAGAGAGAGGAGGAATGCTGCAATGCACTGTGGGAAAGGAACATGTGTTAGTCTTAGACAGAGAGTTTAGAACAGTTCTTCAGCTTCAACTCTTTTCTATAAAGCCTGAAGGAGGAAAATTCTAGAATACGACGGACGGTTGAGAGAGAGAGAGAGAGAGAGAGAGCACTCTGTTTACCAAGAGTTCCTAAACACTCAGCTGAACACACTCCATCCTGAGTCCTCCTCCGTCAGCTGGTCAGTCTCAGATGGCTGCACCTTCATCTCCGCCTTCTGAGACTTCGCCTCATACAGCTCCCGAGTGCTCGCCCTCCGGAAAAACCCACACTGAGGATTCACACACGGCAAATCACACACACTGAGGATTCACACACGGCCAATCACACACACTGAGGATTCACACACGGCCAATCACACACACTGAGGATTCACACACAGCCAATCACACACTGAGGATTCACACACGGCCAATCACACACACTGAGGATTCACACACAGCCAATCACACACACTGAGGATTCACACACAGTCAATCACACACACTGAGGATTCACACACAGCCAATCACACACACTGAGAATTCACACACAGCCAATCACACACACTGAGGATTCACACACGGCCAATCACACACTGAGGATTCACACACAGCCAATCACACACACTGAGGATTCACACACGGCCAATCACACACACTGAGGATTCACACACAGCCAATCACACACACTGAGGATTCACACACGGCCAATCACACACTGAGGATTCACACACGGCCAATCACACACACTGAGGATTCACACACGGCCAATCACACACTGAGGATTCACACACGGCCAATCACACACACTGAGGATTCACACACGGCCAATCACACACACTGAGGATTCACACACAGCCAATCACACACACTGAGGATTCACACACGGCCAATCACACACACTGTGGATTCACACACGGCCAATCACACACTGAGGATTCACACACAGCCAATCACACACTGAGGATTCACACACAGCCAATCACACACTGAGGATTCACACACAGTCAATCACACACACTGAGGATTCACACACAGCCAATCACACACACTGAGGATTCACACACAGCCAATCACACACACTGAGGATTCACACACAGCCAATCACACACTGAGGATTCACACACAGCCAATCACACACACTGAGGATTCACACACAGCCAATCACACACACTGAGGATTCACACACAGCCAATCACACACTGAGGATTCACACACAGCCAATCACACACACTGAGCATTCACACACAGCCAATCACACACACTGAGCATTCACACACAGCCAATCACACACTGAGGATTCACACACAGCCAATCACACACACTGAGGATTCACACACAGCCAATCACACACACTGAGGATTCACACACAGCCAATCACACACACTGAGGATTCACACACAGCCAATCACACACACTGAGGATTCACACACAGCCAATCACACACACTGAGGATTCACACACAGCCAATCACACACACTGAGGATTCACACACAGCCAATCACACACTGTGGATTCACACACAGCCAATCACACACACTGAGGATTCACACACAGCCAATCACACACACTGAGCATTCACACACAGCCAATCACACACACTGAGCATTCACACACAGCCAATCACACACACTGAGGATTCACACACAGCCAATCACACACACTGAGAATTCACACACAGCCAATCACACACTGAGGATTCACACACAGCCAATCACAAACACTGAGGATTCACACACAGCCAATCACACACTGAGGATTCACACACTGAGCATTCACACACAGCCAATCACACACTGAGGATTCACACACAGCCAATCACACACTGAGGATTCACACACAGCCAATCACACACTGAGGATTCACACACAGCCAATCACACACACTGAGGATTCACACACAGCCAATCACACACACTGAGAATTCACACACAGCTAATCACACACACTGAGGATTCACACACAGCCAATCACACACACTGAGGATTCACACACAGCCAATCACACACACTGAGGATTCACACACGGCCAATCACACACTGAGGATTCACACACAGCCAATCACACACACTGAGGATTCACACACGGCCAATCACACACACTGAGAATTCACACACAGCCAATCACACACACTGAGGATTCACACACAGCCAATCACACACACTGAGGATTCACACACAGCCAATCACACACTGAGGGACAGAAGCAATGATAAGCTCCGCCCATTTACTGCATTCTTGTGGTCCTGATTTCCCCTTTGTAATTCTGACTACACTAAGTAATTGTCCTGACTCCTCCCCCCTCACTGTGATTTTGTTCATGCAAAAATACTTTGTTTGCAGACACTCACCTTCCACAGGAGGAGGATGATGAGGCACAGCAGGAGGATGCCAGCCAGCACAGAGACAATGATGATCCACAGAGGAGCTTCATACAGTGCCTCCTTCTGGCCTACAGGGTTCACATTCACGTAGAACTGACCAAAGAGAATGAAGAAGCTGTCAGTCTCAAGATCTCCCTGTATCTCATTATATCTCACAATATAAGATAAGATAGTCCTTTATTAGTCCCGCAGTGGGGAAATTCTCAGTACATATCTCATTATATCTCACTGTATCTCATTATATCTCACTGTATCTCATTATATCTCACAATATCTCATTATATCTCCCTGTATCTCATTATATCTCACAATATCTCATTATATCTCACTGTATCTCATTATATCTCACTGTATCTCAGTATATCTCCCTGTATCTCAGTATATCTCACAATATCTCAGTATGTCTCACTGTATCTCATTATATTTTACAATATCTCAGTATATCTCACTGTATCTCAGTATATCTCCCTGTATCTCAGTATATCTCACAATATCTCAGTATGTCTCACTGTATCTCATTATATTTTACAATATCTCAGTATATCTCACAATATCTTAGTATATCTCACTGTATCTCAGTATATCTCACAATATCTCATTATATCTCACAATAAATATGTCATTATATCTCCCTGTATCTCAGTATATGTCACAATATCTCATTATATCTCACAATATGTCATTATATCTCCTTGTATCTTAGTATATCTCCCTGTATCTCAGTATTTCTCAGTGTATCTCAGTCTGATTGACATGGCAGTAGAATGACTGTTAGATTACTTACAGCGAAGGAGGTGTTGTCCATTCTGATGGTGGGTTTATCAGTAATCAGACGCAGCGTGGCGCGACCTTCAATACGTGTTTCTGAATCTTTGTAATCCTGCACACCCACACACACACACACACACACACAGACAGACACACACACAATCAGTATTCAGTAACTACACTAACACACTGCAGCTGAACTGAAGGCGCTAAGGATGGTTCTGTAAACGATTCCATAAAGAACCATGTTTTAAGTGTGAAGAACCTTTAATGGTCTGAAGAATCAACACTTAAAGTTCTTCTCACAATAACCTCAACACATTACATCAAGCCCTCTGTGTACAAGTGGGTGGAGCCTCTGAGGCTGAGTTCTCTGTGAGGACATAGGTGGACTGTTATCACTGTGTGTGTGTGTGTGTGTGTGTGTGTGTGTGTGTGTGCATGTGTATATAACCTCCAGCATGGTGCTGTTCCACAGCCGAGCGCGGACCGTGAGCATGGCAGTGGAGGTCATGTTGAACAGTGGGCAGCTGAAGGTCTGGCACCTTGCTCCTCCTTTTGACTGGCAGCTCTGCAGAACACACACAAACACACACACACACACACACACACACACACACACACACACACACACACACACACACTAGTTCAACTGTAGCTGTGTTTATCTGAGGTCAGCCTGTGGAGGCTGACAGTCAGTCACGAGTGAATCCGGTTGCCTAGCAACTACTGTACTGTGAGAAGCCTGAGGAGGGCGGATGGTCGGGTGGACTGACCAGCTGGACTACTCTCCGCCGGGCGCTCTGCAGATTCAGAGATGCCTGAGCTTCAGGATGGACAACAGCAGAGCCTTCATCACTCCTTCTCCTCCTCCTCTGGTCAGAGTTACGCTCGGAAACCTACACACACACACACACACACACACACACACACACACACACACACACACACACACACACATCCCTTACAATTAAACACACTGTACCTTTTACAATGATATGTAAATGAGTAAAATGTGAATGGGGGGAGCCAAACTAATATTGTCTGAATGGGCAGAAATATGAAAATACGCTGGGTGTTGTGATGTCACAAAGACAATGAAATTGAAAATGGACTTTCTTTTAAATGAAATTTCTTTTAAATGAAATACAGTTTTGAATAAAAAGTATTTTTTGAAGAAATGACAGATTATAGATTATAGAATTTTTGGCTCTGAGATCTTTGTGTTGATTTGGTTTATGTTGGGTTTAATGTGTGTGTGTGTGTGTATGTGTGTGTGTGTGTAGTGTCTCACCGTGAGTTTAAGAGGGTTGATGATGTTCTCCATTGGTCTGCAGAATGAGTTTGATGTTCCTGATATTTGGATCTCTGCCAGGTACAGAAGCCACTTCTCATTCTCCACCTCAGACGGCCAGTCGAAGAGGACCTGAAGGAAACCCAGAGAGCCTAGAGGCTTCCCTGTCAAAGTCACCTATGCACACACACACACACACACACACAAAGCCAGTGTGCTCTGTAACTCTTGATTGTGGTCAGTATTGATCCTGTATTACTGATCAGCATTTCTGAAGGAACTCACTGTAAAGTTAAACTCCACCGGACTGCCGACGTCTGCCGTGCTCTTCATTGCCGACTCCCCCACCACCTCCCCACTGAACTCCACCTGTACACTGGGGGGCACCCTGAGGATAAAACACACACACATACACACACAAACACACACCACATCAGTTCTTGGACAAACACAACACATACACCCAGCTGGGAGGTCCATGTTCTAGATAACAGTAAGTACTGCAGTGTTTAAAGCGCTGGGGAAAAGGGGGGGTTAAAGGTGCTGTATGCGGGTTCTGTCCAGTACACATTTAGTAAAATCCTGTGGGTTTCCTCGTGGTTCGCTAGCTCTACATTCTGGTTAAGATTCTGTGAGAGATTTCTTACTGGATTATCAGCAGCTTAAGAAACAGCATAACTCACACAAAAAGAGAAGTCTGCAGAGTGTACTCCACCATCAGCACCACGGTGAGAGGAGTGAGGTCATTCTGTATGCTGAGTCTGATCACACCACATAACACAAAACACACAGTTAACATTACCATGTTCTCTTTTACTTCATTAACGCTCTACATGTAGGTATTGTGATATACACTGAGGAGGAGGAGCTACAGTCTCTCATTAGGGTGAATATTAATAACGCTCTAAATGTAGGTATTGTGATATACACTGAGGAGGCGGAGCTACAGTCTCTCATTAGGGTGAATAATACTTAATAATACTCTAAATGTAGGTATTGTGATATACACTGAGGAGGAGGAGCTACAGTCTCTCATTAGGGTGAATATTAATAACGCTCTAAATGTAGGTATTGTGATATACACTGAGGAGGAGGAGCTACAGTCTCTCATTAGGGTGAATATTAATAACGCTCTAAATGTAGGTATTGTGATATACACTGAGGAGGAGGAGCTACAGTCTCATTATGGTGAATATTAATAACGCTCTAAATGTAGGTATTGTGATATACACTGAGGAGGCGGAGCTACAGTCTCTCATTAGGGTGAATATTAATAACGCTCTAAATGTAGGTATTGGGATATACACTGAGGAGGTGGAGCTACAGTCTCTCATTAGGGTGAATGTTAATAACGCTCTACATGTAGGTATTGTGATATACACTGAGGAGGAGGAGCTACAGTCTCTCATTAGGGTGAATATTAATAACGCTCTAAATGTAGGTATTGTGATATACACTGAGGAGGCGGAGCTACAGTCTCTCATTAGGGTGAATAATACTTAATAATACTCTAAATGTAGGTATTGTGATATACACTGAGGAGGAGGAGCTACAGTCTCTCATTAGGGTGAATATTAATAACGCTCTAAATGTAGGTATTGTGATATACACTGAGGAGGAGGAGCTACAGTCTCTCATTAGGGTGAATATTAATAACGCTCTAAATGTAGGTATTGTGATATACACTGAGGAGGAGGAGCTACAGTCTCATTATGGTGAATATTAATAACGCTCTAAATGTAGGTTTTGTGATATACACTGAGGAGGCGGAGCTACAGTCTCTCATTAAGGTGAATATTAATAACGCTCTAAATGTAGGTATTGTGATATACACTGAGGAGGAGGAGCTACAGTCTCTCATTAGGGTGAATATTAATAACGCTCTAAATGTAGGTATTGTGATATACACTGAGGAGGAGGAGCTACAGTCTCTCATTAGGGTGAATATTAATAACGCTCTAAATGTAGGTATTGTGATATACACTGAGGAGGAGGAGCTACAGTCTCTCATTAGGGTGAATATTAATAACGCTCTAAATGTAGGTATTGTGATATACACTGAGGAGGAGGAGCTACAGTCTCTCATTAGGGTGAATATTAATAACGCTCTAAATGTAGGTATTGTGATATACACTGAGGAGGCGGAGCTACAGTCTCTCATTAGGGTGAATATTAATAACGCTCTAAATATAGGTATTGTGATATACACTGAGGAGGAGGAGCTACAGTCTCTCATTAGGGTGAATATTAATAACGCTCTAAATGTAGGTATTGTGATATACACTGAGGAGGAGGAGCTACAGTCTCTCATTAGGGTGAATATTAATAACGCTCTAAATGTAGGTATTGTGATATACACTGAGGAGGAGGAGCTACAGTCTCTCATTAGGGTGAATATTAATAACGCTCTAAATGTAGGTATTGTGATATACACTGAGGAGGCGGAGCTACAGTCTCTCATTAGGGTGAATATTAATAACGCTCTAAATGTAGGTATTGTGATATACACTGAGGAGGCGGAGCTACAGTCTCTCATGGTGAATATTAATAACGCTCTAAATGTAGGTATTGTGATATACACTGAGGAGGCGGAGCTACAGTCTCTCATTAGGGTGAATATTAATAACGCTCTAAATGTAGGTATTGTGATATACACTGAGGAGGTGGAGCTACAGTCTCTCATTAGGGTGAATATTAATAACGCTCTAAATGTAGGTATTGTGATATACACTGAGGAGGAGGAGCTACAGTCTCTCATTAGGGCGAATATTAATAACGCTCTAAATGTAGGTATTGTGATATACACTGAGGAGGCGGAGCTACAGTCTCTTATTAGGGTGAATATTAATAACGCTCTAAATGTAGGTATTGTGATATACACTGAGGAGGTGGAGCTACAGTCTCTCATTAGGGTGAATATTAATAACTCTAAATGTAGGTATTGTGATATACACTGAGGAGGAGGAGCTACAGTCTCTCATTAGGGTGAATATTAATAACGCTCTAAATGTAGGTATTGTGATATACACTGAGGAGGCGGAGCTACAGTCTCTCATTAGGGTGAATATTAATAACACTCTACATGTAGGTATTGTGATATACACTGAGGAGGCGGAGCTACAGTCTCTCATTAGGGTGAATATTAATAACGCTCTAAATGTAACTTTCTAGACTTGATGGGTTGAGAGGTGTGTTTACAGAGATGAGTAAATTGGTGAGAGTCTACATCCAGTGTTTGTTAGCAATGTTAGCCTAGCATCTCCTGTTGTAATCTAAAGAAGCTGACGTCAGATACCAAACATGTCTCGGCTGATCGACTGAATCTGGGCTCAAAGATCAATCATGATACTCTGGTTCTAACTGATCTGCTCCTGTAACTGGTGAATACAGCTGGTGTAGGAGACTGACGTGGAGAGCTGCAGGACCACTTCGATCTCCTGTGTGTCCAGAGTGATCTGCGACGTCTCGAACACGATCCCAAACCCCTTCTGTTAAACACACAGAAACCACAAACACCACCACCTGACACCAGCGTCCAGAAGAGGATCAGAGATGAAGGAGTGTGTAGTTGTGCCAGGTCTTATACCTGCTGCTCACTCCTAAAGGGGTCTCCCAGGTCACACAGCACAGTCGCACCGTCTATATTACACCCTACTGCTGTACTCTACAGAGAGCGAGAGAGAAAGAGCAAGAGAGAGAGAGAGAGAGAAAGAGCGAGAGAAAGAGAGAGAGAGAGAAAGAGAGATTGTGAGGAAATGGATAAACTGTGAGTTTATAAACAAAAAAAAACCCTTTGAAGTATTCTCTGTCTTTATCCTTTCAGGTTACACACACTAACGTATTCTTTCTCCCTAACCCCTACACCCTAACCCCTACACCCTAATCCCTACACCCTAATACCTACGCCCCTCTCCTCCCCCTGCTCCTCACCTCAGGCCGGATGGCGGAGTACTGCAGGGAAGGCGGGAAGGTGATGTTGAGCACAGTGTTGTAAGCGTCCTCCGCTAACCGTCCGTCAGACGGCGTGTTGGACACATTTAACAGCAGTGTCAACTTTTTAACACTGGAGTCATACAGCAGCACCTGGTGACCGCCTTGACTACACACACACACACACACACACACACACACACACAGCACAGTACATATACAAAATTTCAAAGCTTGGCTTAGTAATGCCACTTTCAACCACAGGAGGCGCTGCAGAAGTTGTTTAGGCTAATTATGTTTACTATGTTAATTTTCTCACTCCTGACCTGGAAGAGAAAACATGTGGATTATGATTATGGAGCCGCTCTTACACTGGGAGGGGCTCCTGCGGAGTGCTGGCAAACATGGCGCTCATCTGCAGATTGCTCTCACACTTGTTGTCCGAACCACAGAGTTTCTTAAAGTGAATCTGAACACCAAAAATGGACAGTTAACACTGTGGTCAGTAGTATGAGAGTTATAGTCAGTGGTGTAAGTGTTATGGTCAGTGGTGTAAGTGTTATGGTCAGTAGTATAAGTGTTATGGTCAGTAGTGTAGTAGTCAGTAGTATCAGTGTGTTCCTCACCTCTGTTCTGTCTGTGAGCGCCTCCCCCTGGCTGATTACTGGGAAAGCATCCAAATCCTGCAGCTGCTGCTGAGAGTCGGGCTGAGGTTCGTACAGAGAGACGTTCAGAGAGAAAGACAGCGGTGCCACCTTGTTCCTGATTGGGGTCTGCAGAAAATGGGTTCTAGATAAGCTATAAATGTGAACGGTAATGTGAGTGGAATAAATATCCCTCTAGTCATTCTGGAGGTTCTGAATAGGCTGTGAGTGTGAGTGTTAGTGTGAGCTCAATACTCATTACCGTACTTATTCTCTAGGTTCTAGATAGGTTGTACGCTTGAGTGGTAGAGTGAGCAGGTTTCAGTCAGTTAGAAATAAAGAACAGTGCCAGAAGCTCTGTACCTAGTTTAAACACAAACCACCAAAACATGTCCCAGTGCAGCAGTGCTAGTTTAGTACTAACCTACAACTAGAAACCACTCCTGTAGAGCAGGGATTTCACATGTAGGCCTAATGTTTGAACGTGTGTCTCACCACAAGTGCGAGCTGCATGGTCTGACAGTGGGACGAGGGCATGGACAGGAATCCGTTGTAGGTGTCCCTGTTGTTTCCAAGGAACTGCACTCGGCTGCGTGTGGAGCGCAGGAGAAGATCGGCCTCCACCGTGAACTTCACCGCTGAAACAGCCAACCCAACACTTCACAGTCCACACACAGCTAACACTGCTAACCTCAGACCAGATTACACTGACCCCGTTAAAGCGATACTTTAGAGAACAGTCCAACCTTCCCCCCACCCACCACCACACCAGCCAGTTTTACACTGGAGCTGCGAGGCTCATGCAGATAAGAAGCCTTGCAGCTCCAGACTCCAACTGGAGGCGAACACACTTCTGTTACTTGGTAGCTACAATTACCCTTTGAGAGAGGGAGGGACTTACTGATGTTCTTTTTGAAGTTTGGATCTCCTGTACTGACGGTGTAAGAAAAACACACCGTCACCTCAATACTGCAACACACACACACACACACACCTTATATGAATATACTGTAAATACACCCAAATTACAATGTATGCAGAGGGTACATAGAGGAGTGTACAGCGACGAGAGTGTATAGATGTGCGTACAGTGAGGACGGCAGAATGATGAGGATGTAGTGATGAGTGTAAAATGATAAAGCTGTAATGATCAGTACATAGTGATGAGGGGTAAAATGATGAGTTGTAGAGTGATGAGGGTGGACTCATGAAATGTAGAGTGATGAGGGTAGAGTGATGAGGAGTGGAGTGATGAGGGGTGGAGTAATGAGGGCAGAGTGATGAGTGATGAGAGGTAGAGTGATGAGGGGTAGAGTGATGAGTGATGAGAGGTAGAGTGATGAGGGGTAGAGTGATGAGGGGTGAAGTGGTGAGGGCAGAGTGATGAGGGGTGAAGTGGTGAGGGCAGAGTGATGAGGGGTGGAGTGATGAGTGTGGAGTGATGAAGGCGGAGTGATGAGGGTGGAATGATGAGGGATAAGGGGTAGAGTGATTAGGGGTGGAGTGGAGTGATGAGGGTGGAGTGATGAGGGTGGAATGATGAAGGATAAGGAGTAGAGTGATAAGGGGTAGAGTGGAGTGATAAGTGTGTAGTGATGAAGGCGGAGTGATGAGGGTGGAATGATGAGGGATAAGGGGTAGAGTGATTAGGGGTAGAGTGGAGTGATGAGGGTGGAGTGATGAGGGTGGAATGATGAAGGATAAGGGGTAGAGTGATGAGGGGTAGAGTGGAGTGATGAGGGCGGAGTGATGAGGGGTAGAGTGATGAGGGTAGAGTGATGAGTGATGTGGGGTAGAGTGATGAGAGGTGGAGTGATGAGGGTGGAGTGATGAGTGATGTGGGGTAGAGTGATGAGAGGTGGAGTGATGAGGGTAGAGTGATGAGGGTGGAGTGATGAGTGATGTGGGGTAGAGTGATGAGAGGTGGAGTGATGAGGGTAGAGTGATGAGGGGTGGAGAAATGAGTTGTAGAATGATGAGGGTGGAGTGATCAGTGATGAGGGACGGAGTGATGAGGGTATCGGTTGAAATAAAGTGAAGTTTCAGCTCACCAGGAAATGAGTGATGAGGGGTAGAGTAATGAGAGGTAGAGTAATGAGAGGTAGAGTAATGAGGGGTAGAGTAATGAGGGGTGGAGTGATGAGGGGTACAGTAATGAGGGGTGGAGTAATGAGGGGTGGAGTGATGAGGGCAGAGTGATGAGGACAGAGTGATGAGGGACGGAATGATGAGGGTATCGGTTGAAGTAAAGTGAAATTTCAGCTCACCAGGAAATGAGTGATGAAGGGTAGAGTAATGAGGGGAAGAGTAATGAGTGATGAAAGGTAGAGTGATGAGGGGTAGAGTAATGAGGGGTAGAGTAATGAGGGCTAGAGTGGTGAGTGATAGAGTGATGAGGGGTAGAGTGATGAGGGGTAGAGTGATGAGTGATGAGGGGTAGAGTAATGAGGGGTAGAGTGATGAGTGATGAGGGGTAGAGTAATGGAGTGGAGTGATGAGGGGTAGAGTGATGAGGGGTAGAGTGATGAGTGATGAGGGGTAGAGTAATGGAGTGGAGTGATGAGGGGTAGAGTGATGAGGGGTAGAGTGATGAGTGATGAGGGATAGAGTAATGAGTGATGAGGGGTAGAGTGATGAGGGGTAGAGTAATGAGGGGTAGAGTGATGAATGATGAGGGGTAGAGTGATGAGGGGTACAGTAATGGGGTGGAGTGATGAGGGGTAGAGTGATGAGGGGTAGAGTGATGAGTGATGAGGGGTAGAGTGATGAGGGGTAGAGTGATGAGTGATGAGGGGTAGAGTGATGAGGGGTAGAATAATGAGGGGTAGAGTAATGGGGTGGAGAGATGAGGGGTAGAGTGATGAGGGGTAGAGTGATGAGGGGTAGAGTAATGAGGGGTAGAGTAATGAGTGATGAGGGGTAGAGTAATTAGGGGTAGAGTAATGAGGGCAAAGTGATGAGAGCAGAGTGATGAGGGGTGGAGTGATGAGAGGTGGAATGATGAGGGGTAGAGTGATGAGTGATGAGGGCAGAGAGATGAGAGCAGAGTGATTAGGGCTGGAGTGATGAGGGGTGGCGTGATGAGGGGTGGAGTGATGAGTGATGGGGTAGAGTGATGAGTGATGAGGGGTAGAGTGATGAGGGGTACAGTAATGGAGTGGAGTGATGAGGGGTAGAGTGATGAGGGGTAGAGTGATGAGTGATGAGGGGTAGAGTGATGAGGGGTAGAGTGATGAGTGATGAGGGGTAGAGTGATGAGGGGTAGAGTAATGGGGTGGAGAGATGAGGGGTAGAGTGATGGGGTGGAGTGATGAGGGGCAGAGTGATGAGGGGCAGAGTGATGAGTGATGAGGGGTAGAGTGATGAGGGGTAGAGTGATGAGTGATGAGGGGTAGAGTGATGAGGGGTAGAGTAATGAGGGGTAGAGTAATGAGGGGTAGAGTAATGAGTGATGAGGGGTAGAGTGATTAGGGGTAGAGTAATGAGGGCAAAGTGATGAGAGCAGAGTGATGAGGGGTAGAGTGATGAGAGGTGGAATGATGAGGGGTAGAGTGATGAGTGATGAGGGCAAAGTGATGAGAGCAGAGTGATGAGGGGCAGAGTAATGAGGGCAGAATGATGAGAGAAGAGTTATGAGGCATGGAGTGATGAGGGGTAGAGTGATGAGTGATGAAGGGCAGAGTGATGAGGGGTTGAGTGATGAGGGGTGGAGTGATGACAGGCAGAATGATGAGTGATGAGGGGTGGTGTGATGTAGGGCAGAGTAATGAGGGGTGGAGTGATGAGTGGTAGAGTGTTGAGTGATGAGGGGCGGAGTGATGAGGGGTAGAGTGATGGGGTAGAGTCATGAGGGTGGAGGGATAAGTAATGAGGGGTAGAGTGATGAGGGGTAGAGTGATGAGGGGCAGAGTAATGAGGGCAGAATGATGAGAGAAGAGTGATGAGGCATGGAGTGATGAAGGGCAGAGTGATGAGGGGTTGAGTGATGAGGGGCAGAGTGATGAGGGGCAGAGTGATGAGTGATGAGGGGTGGAGTGATGAGGGGTAGAGTGATGGGGTAGAGTGATGAGGGATGAGTGATGAGGGGTGGAGTGATGAGGGGCAGAGTGATGAGGGGCGGAGTGATGAGGGGCGGAGTGATGAGGGGCGGAGTGATGAGGGGTAGAGTGATGAGGGGTAGAGTGATGAGGGCAAAGTGATGAGAGCAGAGTGATGAGGGGCAGAGTGATGAGGGCAGAATGATGAGAGAAGAGTGATGAGACATGGAGTGATGAGGGATAGAGTGATGAGTGATGAAGGGCAGAGTGATGAGGGGTTGAGTGATGAGGGGCAGAGTGATGGCAGGCAGAATGATGAGTGATGAGGGGTGGAGTGATGTAGGGCAGAGTGATGAGGGGTAGAGTAATGAGGGAGGAGTGATGAGGGATGAGGGGTAGAGTGATGAGGGGTGGAGTGATGAGGGGTAGAGTGATGGGGTAGAGTGATGAGGGGCGGAGTGATGAGGAACGGAGTGATCAGGGTATCGGCTGAAGTAAAGTGAAGTTTCAACTCACCAGGAAATGAGTGATGAGGGGTAGAGTGATGAGGGGTGGAGTGATGAGGATGGAGTGATGAGGGTGGAGTGATGAGGGGTAGGGCGGAGTGATGAGGGCAGAGTGATGAGGGGTGGAGTGATGAGTGGTAGAGTGATGAGGGGCAGAGTGATGAGGGGTAGGGGGATGAGGGATAGGTTGGAGTGATGAGGGCAGAGTGATGAGGGCAGAGGGGTAGAGTGATGAGGGTGGAGTGAACAGTGATGAGGGGTGGAGTGATGTGGGGCAGAGTAATAAGGGGTAGAGTGATGAGGGGTGGAGTGATGAGGGGTGGAGTGATGAGGGCAGAGGAATGAGGGGTAGAGTTATGAGGGCAGAGTGATGAATGATGAGGGACAGAGTGATGAGGGGTAGAGTGATGGGGTAGAGTGATGAGGGATGAGTGATGAGGGGTGGAGTGATGAGGGGCAGAGTGATGAGGGGCGGAGTGATGAGGGGCGGAGTGATGAGGGGCGGAGTGATGAGGGGCGGAGTGATGAGGGGTAGAGTGATGAGGGGTAGAGTGATGAGGGCAAAGTGATGAGAGCAGAGTGATGAGGGGCAGAGTGATGAGGGCAGAATGATGAGAGAAGAGTGATGAGACATGGAGTGATGAGGGATAGAGTGATGAGTGATGAAGGGCAGAGTGATGAGGGGTTGAGTGATGAGGGGCAGAGTGATGGCAGGCAGAATGATGAGTGATGAGGGGTGGAGTGATGTAGGGCAGAGTGATGAGGGGTAGAGTAATGAGGGAGGAGTGATGAGGGATGAGGGGTAGAGTGATGAGGGGTGGAGTGATGAGGGGTGGAGTGATGGGGTAGAGTGATGAGGGGCGGAGTGATGAGGGGCGGAGTGATCAGGGTATCGGCTGAAGTAAAGTGAAGTTTCAGCTCACCAGGAAATGAGTGATGAGGGGTAGAGTGATGAGGGGTGGAGTGATGAGGATGGAGTGATGAGGGTGGAGTGATGAGGGGTAGGGCGGAGTGATGAGGGCAGAGTGATGAGGGGTGGAGTGATGAGTGGTAGAGTGATGAGGGGCAGAGTGATGAGGGGTAGGGGGATGAGGGATAGGTTGGAGTGATGAGGGCAGAGTGATGAGGGCAGAGGGGTAGAGTGATGAGGGTGGAGTGAACAGTGATGAGGGGTGGAGTGATGTGGGGCAGAGTAATAAGGGGTAGAGTGATGAGGGGTGGAGTGATGAGGGGTGGAGTGATGAGGGCAGAGGAATGAGGGGTAGAGTTATGAGGGCAGAGTGATGAATGATGAGGGACAGAGTGATGAGGGTATTGGTTGAAGTAAAGTGAAGTTTCAGCTCACCAGGAAATGAGTGACGAGGGGTAGAGTGATGAGTGGTAAGGTGATGAGGGATAGGTTGGAGTGATGAGGTTGGAGTGATGAGGGGTGGAGTGATGAGGGGTGGAGTGATGAGTTGTAGAATGATGAGGGGTAGAGTGATGAGGAGTGGAATAATGAGGGGTACAGTGATGAGGGGTAGAGTTATGAAGGCAGAGTGATGAATGATGAGTGATGAATGATGAGGGATGGAGTGATGAGGGGCGGAGTGATGAGGGTATCGGTTGAAGTAAAGTTCAGTTTCAGCTCACCAGGAAATGAGTGACGAGGGGTAGAGTGATGAGTGGTAAGGTGATGAGGGATAGGTTGGAGTGATGAGGTTGGAGTGATGAGGTTGGAGTGATGAGGGGCGGAGTGATGAGGGATGAGGGGTAGAGTGATGAGGGGCGGAGTGATGAGGGGTGGAGTGATGAGGGGTGGAGTGATGAGGGTACAGTGATGAGGGTGGAGAGATGAGGGGTAGAGTAATGAGGGGTAGAGTAATGAGGGTGCAGTGATGAGTGATGAGGGGTGGAGTGATGAGGGGCAGAGTGATGAGGGGCGGAGTGATGAGGGGTAGAGTGATGAGTGGTGGAGTGATGAGTGATGAGGGGTGGAGTGATGAGGGGCAGAGTGATGAGGGGCGGAGTGATGAGGGGTAGAGTGATGAGTGGTGGAGTGATGAGTGATGAGGGGTAGAGTGATGAGGGGTAGAGTGATGCGTGATGAGGGGCGAAGTGATGAGAGCAGAGTGATGAGGGCTGGAGTGATGAGGGCAAAGTGATGAGGGGTGGAGGGATGAGGGGTGGGGTAAAGTGATGAGGGCAAAGTGATGAAGGGTAGAGTGATGAGGGGCGGAGTGATGAGGGGTAGAGTGATGAGTGATGAGGGCAGAGAGATGAGGGGTGGAGTGATGAGTGATGGAGGTAGAGTGATGAGGGGTAGAGTGATGAGGGCAAAGTGATGAGAGCAGAGTGATTAGGGCTGGAGTGATGAGGGGTGGAGTGATGAAGGGTGGAGTGATGAAGGGTGGAGTGATGAAGGGTGGAGTGATGAGTGATGAGGGCAGAGTGATGAGGGGCAGAAAAATGAGGGCAGAATGATGAGGGAAGAGTGATGAGGCATGGAGTGATGAGGGGTAGAGTGATGAGTGATGAAGGGCAGAGTGATGAGGGTGGAGTGATGAGGGCAGAGTGATGAGGGGTAGAGTAATGAGGGTGGAGTGATGAGTGATGAGGGGTGGAGTGATGAGGGGCAGAGTAATGAGGGGCGGAGTGATGAGGGGTAGAGTGATGAGTGATGAGGGGCGGAGTGATGAGGGTATCGGTTGAAGTAAAGTGAAGTTTCAGCTCACCAGGAAATGCAGCTGTCTGGGTTCACGATCTGCGGCATCACAGTGAAGGATTTCTTCAGATGGATTACAGGACGAGCTCTGAGGAACACACACACACACACACACACACACACACACACACACATACACACACACATACACAGTCACAAGTGAAATTACAGAATTTAGAAATTAGATCTGTGATTTTGAACAAAAGGAAAACTGGGTCTGATCACCTGAGCAGGACCACCCGATCATCTAGAGATCCGACGACCAGGTCAGGATATTTATTATCATCCACATCTAACCCCCCACTGATGGAGTAACCAAACGTCCGGAAACCACCATTAGTGATGTCCTTCCCCTCAATCACCTATAAAACACCACAACACACACACACACCTCAACGCCGGCACACACTGACTGGTCTGGACCGAGTTGGACTGTGCGCATGCGTGCTAAAGATATCTGTGACAGCTGCTCTTGCCTGACTGGGCTTCTTAGAAATTCCAGCTTTGCTTCCCGTCCAGATATACACTCTCCCGGAGCCGTGATACGGAGCGCCCACTGCAAAATCTGACAGAGTAGAGCTGTGATGAGAAGCGTTTGCCAGCAGGTGGCAGTAGAGCAGAACACGTCTGTCTAATCTACAGCCACACGTTCCAGAAAACTGCATTATTAGACACTCATGGTTTTACCCTGGAACCCGTCCTGATTAACATCTCCGATGGTGGCCACAGCCATGCCAAACCCTGACTGCTTAGGTCCGGTGAGGATGAGGTCAGTTTCGTCCTGAAACGAGCCGTTTTCATTCAGAAAGAGGTAAACTGCTCCACCCTCTTCTTTCCTCCGATTAAAATAGAACGGAGCTCCAACTATCAGCTCCTTCCACCTGGAATAAAACCATCACACTGCTCTGTAGATCTGCAGCTCTCTTCCCTCTGATCTTATTCTCCCATGATCCCCAGCCTTACCCGTCGTTATTGATGTCCAGTATAGCGATGCTGTTTCCGAAATACGACCCGACCTGCTGTCCTTTCAGGACGAACTGGGTCTTTAGCTCAGATGTTCCGTCGGGTTTCTTCACCGCTTTAGCCAGAACCACTGACCCCTTAGAGTTGTTCCGCGGGGCGCCAGACACCACAGTGTCCTCAGTATTGCTCAGTATGTCTCTGTCCTTCCCCACAGAGTAGCCTGTACAAAAACAGGTCCAACCACAGTGATCCAATCAAAAATCAGTTCAATCACACAATCACAGTGATCTGATCAAATAGTGATCCGATCAATCACAGCAATTATACAACAATAAGGGAAATGTTAAACAGCAAATGAACAGAAATGAAAGCTGAGCTGAATTCATACCCAGGTAAACATTCCCCTGCTTCAGGTCTGCAAACTTGATCTTCTGAGTATCAAACTCATCCTGAGGATTTCGGTAAATAACAAAGGAATTTCCTGGAGAGAGAGAGAGAGAGAGTAGTTGTAGTTGATTATGCCATTACGGACCACTCCCACATCAGTGGCTTCACTATCAGACCACAGTCAAATGAATGTGTTTCTAAAATGAATTCAGTTATCAGAGAAATTTGAGTCCAGCAAACGGATCCAAACCAGTCCTGCTTACCAGTGGACCCATAACAGTGCGTCTGAATCAGCACTGCAACCAGTTCTGCAGAGATCAGGAACCTCATCAACAACAGAGTTCCAGATCCAAATCTGATTTATAATCAACCAGCAGTCAAAGCAAAACTCACCAAAACAACAAAGAATGTGGAATTATGAGAAAGCAACTTAGACAGCTATCCAATCAAAACACAGAGAAGCCCAGAAAACCGCCCTAAGACCAAAATACCATGAAACACAACAGCATTATAATAAAACACTGCAGGAGATCAAAGAATCCATTCATCAGAACCAGTTCTGGGAGAAATGGAATCAGGACACACCCATTCACCCCCC
>NC_132889.1:39916208-39933708 GCF_030463535.1 Salminus brasiliensis
TGCAGACTATAGATTTTACCTCAGACTTTACTGCAGACTATAGATTTTACCTCAGACTTTACTGCAGACTGTAGACTTTACCTCAGACTTTACTGCTGACTGTAGACTTTACCTCAGACTTTACTGCAGACTATAGACTTTACTGCTGACTGTAGACTTTACCTCAGACTTTACTGCAGACTGTAGACTTTACCTCAGACTTTACTGCTGACTGTAGACTTTACCTCAGACTTTACTGCAGACTATAGACTTTACCTCAGACTTTACTACAGACTTTACTGCAGACTGTAGACTTTACCTCAGACTTTACTGCATATTATAGATTTTAACTCAGACTTTACTGCAGACAATAGACTTTACCTCAGACTTTACTGCATATTATAGATTTTAACTCAGACTTTACTGCAGACAATAGACTTTACCTCAGACTTTACTGCAGACTATAGATTTTACCTCAGACTTTACTGCAGACTATAGATTTTACCTGAGACTTTACTACAGACTATAGACTTTACTTCAGACTGTACTACAGACTATAGATTTTAACTCAGACTTTACTGCAGACTATAGACTTTACCTGAGACTTTACTACAGACTATAGATTTTACCTCAGACTTTACTGCAGACTGTAGATTTTACCTCAGACTTTACTGCAGACTGTAGACTTTACCTCAGACTTTACTGCAGACTGTGGACTTTACCTCAGACTTTACTGCAGACTGTAGACTTTACCTCAGACTTTACTGCAGACTGTGGACTTTACCTCAGACTTTACTGCAGACTGTAGACTTTACCTCAGACTTTACTACAGACTATAGATTTTACCACAGACTTTACTGCAGACTGTAGACTTTACTGCAGACTATAAATTTTAACTCAGACTTTACTGCAGACTGTAGATTTTACCCCAGACTTTACTGCAGACTGTAGACTTTACCTCAGACTTTACTACAGACTATAGATTTTAACTCAGACTTTACTGCAGACTGTAGACTTTAACTCAGACTTTACTACAGACTATAGATTTTAACTCAGACTTTACTGCAGACTGTAGACTTTACCTCAGACTTTCCTGCAGACTGTATATTTTACCCCAGACTTTACTGCAGACTGTAGACTTTAACTCAGACTTTACTACAGACTATAGATTTTAACTCAGACTTTACTGCAGACTGTAGACTTTACCTCAGACTTTACTGCAGACTATAGATTTTAACTCAGACTTTACTGCAGACTGTAGACTTTACCTCAGACTTTACTGCAGACTGTAGACTTTACCTCAGACTTTACTGCAGACTATAGATTTTACCTCAGACTTTACTACAGACTGTAGACTTTACCTCAGACTTTACTGCAGACTGTAGACTTTACCTCAGACTTTACTACAGACTATATAGACTTTACCTCAGACTTTACTACAGACTATAGATTTTAACTCAGACTTTACTGCAGACTATATAGACTTTACCTCAGACTTTACTGCAGACTGTAGACTTTACCTCAGACTTTATTACAAACATTACTACAGACACTGACCACAGCTTCTGAGCACTGATATACAATGTTTACTACATTTACTATAAACGAGACTGTGCAGTACACACACACACACACACACACCAGCAGTGAGGGTTAAATAGGGGTGAATGTTTCTCCATAGAAGCTCCAAATAAGTCCCTCCCCCATAGAGCCATGACTGTTCAGCCCTGCGCCTCAGATTAGCCACAGTTAGCGGAGCGTACAGCTGCTCATGATTCAGGCCTGTTTCCTTCACTGTAGGATCATGTTGGTTCCTGTTCAGCAGAAGAAATGACCCCGCCCCCGAGTCAGGCATCATTAAGCTGCTCAGGCTGTGTATCCAGTACTTTTGGGATGAGTTGGGAGAGTTGGGATAAAATCCTCACAGCAATGCTCCTCCAAAATCTAGTAGAAAGTCTTCTTCTCTGGACAGTAAAGACAGCCACTATGTATTAATACTTTTGGCCATATGGTGTAGATTAAATATGAAATGAGAACTGCTCAGATGTCCAGATTGATAAGCATGGATCTCAGTATCATCTACTTTGTAATGTAATACATCAAAGAAGAATCTCAGAAAATTCCACGCCTGTACCTTCAGTAGTTCTGAAGCTACAATGTCTTTTATCTTCTGCATACATTAGAACTGTCTCTCAGAAGCTTCTGATGTTCTGTGGGACACAATGACATCATTTAGGGAGGTCAGTGTAGAGGAGGCCTCACACAGATCTGACCTGAATATAGATCAGTATCACAGGCTTTTATAACAGGAGGAACGAGCGAGTCTCCCCCCTCTCTCTCTCTCTCTCTCTCTCTCTCTCTCTCTCCTTCAGTGTTCTTCACCTTCTCCACTCTTCTCTTCTCTCCTTCATGCTGATTTGTTCTTCTGTGTGTGGTCTGGTCAATACGCGACGCACATGGTGATGAGCTACAGCTGATAAGAACGCAGACGGAGGTCAAAGTCAGAGAGAGAGAGAGAGAAAGAGAGAGAGAGAGCAACAGGGTGGGGCAGTTCCACCTTAAATGGTGCAGTCACATTCTGGAGCCTGAGGCACCCTGTCGCTTACTCATCTGCACAGTACAGTGGTCCAAAGAGCTCTAGACCTATGGGAGGTTTACAACAGTCAGGAACGTGTTTTGGAATTATGTTCTGATAAAGGTGCTAAAGAATAAAACTAAATACAGAATGAATAAATCAATCAAAACAGGCCTTTAATAAATTATCTTCTGATCCCAAAAGTGAGCTGCGAGAGTTCTCTCTGTTCCTGAAAATAAAGCTTCACACTAATCTGATCTGATCTGAACCAATGAGAGAGATTCACTGAGCTGAATCACTGAATCAGAAGCAAAATCTGAATCACTTCAGGCTGAATAAGCCGTACAAGCCTAAACACAGCTGAGTCATATGATGTTCAGAACACACCTTGATCAGCATTCCTCACACTCAGTCAGATAAAAGCACTGACTCCACCAATCACAAGGTGAAGTACATTCGACTTTGCTTCTCAATCTGATCAACAATACACTCAGAAGGAGCGATTTGATTGGCTGTTGGTTTTACAGAAAGAAGTTATGCTGGTCTGAAACATTGATGATGTTCTGCATCTGAACAGGAATGATTGTGTTTTTTTAAACCGGAATAAAGGAGCTGTTTGAAAGGCAGATTGTAAGACTTCCTGTAGCTGCCACCCGCATCAGATTCAAACCTCTGACGCTGGCCTACAAAGCCATGAATGGACCAGCGCCTCCGTACTTGATGGCGATGATCAAAAGCCGATCAGCACCTTTGAGTTTCAAATAAGGCTCGGTTTAAGATCGTTCGCTGTCTGCAAACCCAGACTGAAGACCCACCTCTTCCGAGAGTACTTAGACAGAGTATCGTGGTCTCCGTACTGCCTTTTTAATGCCTGCCTGTTTTGCCAATAAAAGGGGTGAGAGGGCAGCGGGCATAAGCCCCGGATGTTCAAAATGAACCATATAAATGTGTAAGGTTACTAAATTGACAAATTTGGTACAAGGACCACAGAAGTTGGCGATTCCATGCCAACAGAGAAAGAGAGGACAGATGGGCCAAATCAAACAAAAAGCCAACCAAAAAGAAAGTATGATGAAGCATATCTCGCTTTTGGATTCACCGTAGCTGGGGTGGGTGATGAGGAGCGACCCATGTGTGTTCTGTGTCTTAGACAACTGCAGACTGCATGAGGCCTAACTAATCGCGCAGACACTTGGAGACCTCACACCCAACCTTTGTTGATAAGCTCATAATTTTTTTCCAACGCAGAATACCGTCAGCAGCAAGTGAAAGGTAAAAGCTGCGTCGGTGAATAGCAAAGCACACGTGGAATCAGACAGAGTCGTGTATACAGTTAGCTGAGCTATCGTGTGTGGGGCTGCTGTTGACATGACGATTATGCTCGATGAGACAAGCAATGCGAAGTTGAAAACAATCCCCCTGTCAAACGACACAATTACGAGGCGTATTTGCGACATTTCCAATGATACTGAAGCACAACTCAACGGATTCTGGGCTTTTTGG
Source organism: Salminus brasiliensis (assembly GCF_030463535.1). Taxonomy (NCBI): domain Eukaryota; kingdom Metazoa; phylum Chordata; class Actinopteri; order Characiformes; family Bryconidae; genus Salminus; species Salminus brasiliensis. The sequence continues at coordinate 39,920,266 of NC_132889.1, forward strand.
AGGAAGAGCGCATGTATGAGGCAGCGGGCAAATTTTGTGACCAACTATTTCTTGCTGAAACAGTCCTGGATTCTGGAGCCACCACAGTGACCCCATGAATACAACAGCACATTACCAAATTGGTAATCCTTATTTTAGTTGACAATAAAGCTAAAAAGGCAACCTTTTTTTCTGCAGAACTCGCAGCTAGAAGTGGAAATTTGTGAAGTGGTAAAACTCCGCCCTTTGCTGCAGCAGTGCAGCTTATCAATAGATCAGATTAGGTGGCAGAACATGAAACACTGAGAATTGAAAGATCAGGCCCAGCTGATGCCACTCCTGCACTGGTTTCAGAGACTAGCTTCAGTGATAAGTGCAGATCCAATGATGAACAGATACGGAATTCTAACGTTGTTTCAGAAGCTGAAGTTTCCCTGGGTTACGCACTGATATACCGCCTGAAATGTAACTGTGCCATTGTGAAAAGTGTAGTTCTCTAGCTACAGCTGCTGAAGTTAACATTAGCGTGTTGTAACAGAGAAAAACGACCTGATGAACACGCATGACCACTCGACCGCTCATCGTAAGAAAAACATTTGCACTACTGTCGCACTTTTGGTGAGATACTAGCTACCATAATAGTTAGCTGGCAATGAACCAAAAGATTCAACCAGTCCTTAAAAAAAAAGAGCTGCCACAGAAGAGCCACTGTTGGTTCCCTAAGTAACCATGTTTGTTCCCTTGTAATGACCGTTCTTCAGACTCACAATCTCCTTAACAAACATGGTTCTTTATGAAACATAAAGTGGCTCTTCTATGGCAGCGTTCAAAAACCCTCCAACCTCCAAGTTACATGTATTGTTACTGGGACCCAGTTTAGGGCTTCCTAAATGGACCCCATCGTTACAGCCAACCTTAATCTCACATGGGTCCCATCTAGGCCCTATGTGCACTGTACAACCCAAATGGTGTCCATGTTTAACCCTTCCATCACTGAGCCTGGTGGGGATCAATATGTGTGGTCAACATGGAACCCTTGGAGAAGCCTTTTAGTTTTCAGTTAGGCTATCATAGAAAAGTGTACTCTCTATTACTCTGCAAACCATCTACACAATTCACACCAGCCTGAGAGTGAGAGGGCAATCACTCCTGTGCCAGTGTGTTTTACAATGACAGTGTGTGTGTGTGTGTGTGTGTGTGTGTGTGTGTGTGTGTATTACAGTCAGAGTACAACAAACAACAAAGGGTGAGTTCCTGCCCCTTCAGCAAACAGAGCTGCAGGTCTTCCACACAGAAATGCTGATTAGAGCAGAGCGCTGGAGGGAGTGGAGACTTAGGCAGATAGGGGCAGGTTGTGCTCAGGCAAGTTCACACTTTACCAAAATCCTCAGATTACAGAGCAGCACACACATTTAGCCGTGTTATACACACACACACACACACACACACACACACACACACACACACACCTTCAATCTGGCAAAATAACGTTGATGTTGAGATGGTCGGTATTAGAGCTGTTAGCTGATCAGTGATCTTTCAGGAGAACATCTACAGATCTGAACTCGGACTCTCCAAATGAACAGCTTGATTCAGTAGAAGTCTTCAGTAAAAGTTCTCTTCAGTAAGAGTCTGGTGGTTGGTGTGGCTCAACAGATAACACCACTACCTGCCACTGGGTCTACCACACCATGTGGGAGAATGGGGTTCGATTCCCAGTCGGGGTGACTGTGCTGCGCTACACCAATAAGAGTCCTTGGGCAAGACTCCTAACACTACATTGGCCTTACGAGTGACCTTGTAAGTCGCTCTGGAGAAGAGCGTCTGCTAAATGCTGTAAATGTACTAAATGTAAAAGTCTCTTGATCTACTAAATGTTCAGATGCTACTGAGTCATCTAAAAAGGAGCAGTCCAAATAAAAGACCACTAGGAATGCCTTTAGTTAGACGATTGAATCCAACAGCCAAACCCTGAACTGTATTAATTTAAAGCTGAACTAAAGACAGATCAATATATTTCATATATCATATTTAAAAATGATTAACAGCAGAATCATCTTTTTCTGTAAATAAATAGCAGCACTACAAAATAGCATCCACTGAACTTCAATTCAAATATATATCATTTCCAATCTGCCAATCTAAAGTCAAACACTCACCCTAGTCAATCCCAACACGTTCAGTTAAATCCTTGAAGAGAAACTGTTTTCTCAAAGCCCAGAAGCGTCCACTTACATTAAAAACTTAAGTAACTTCATGTACGAAAGTTACTAAACTAAAAAAAAACTCTAGCATAACATGCATTTTAAATCTATTTTTTTCATCCATTAATGGATTTGTTTTACATTTATTTGACATTTGTGCCGAACACTGAAAGTAAAATCCTAATTTACTGAAACTCTCCAGATTTCGTTTTGTGAGTTTATGAGTTGTCAGCCTTTTAACTACAGTTTTAATTTAGTTTAATAAAGTGGACATTCACTCCTTTCAGTCAAATGAACACTGGGATCAATTACATTCATTTTGAGTTTATGGAGGTATAATCATTAAGTTTAGTCTGCTGCTATCAGCAAATGGGTAGTGACTGACCCCTGAGACTCATGAGGTCAATAATAATAAGCTGAATAGCTGCTCAGTGCAGTCCAGCTGTGGCAGGTAGTTTTTTCTTCAGACCCCCAGAACCTCCAGCAGACTGAGCTCCAGCACGTTCCAGGACTCATACAGAACGTTGGCGTGTTCAGTCAGGTCAAGTGTGCTCAGCCACGGCGAGCTGAGTCACTTCCTGTCTGATCACACTTTAGTGCACTCACACACACACACACACACACACACACACACACACACACACACACACACAGGTACAGTTACTAACAGAGGTGGCAAATTCAGGGTTAGGGTTAGGATTTGCCTGGATTTGCCACCATTTGTGACCAAACGGCTGCATTTCTCTACTGGCTGAAAGCAGTTTGGTTCAGTGAGGTTTAATGTTCACCTGCTGGGTTTGAAGGAACTCTCTCAGTGACTCGAGTCATTTGACTCCAAATCAAAACCATCACATCCTCAGTACATGTTCTGTACAGTGTGTGAACGGTTCCTGATGAATGGCCCAGCAGAACTGATCCGACATCACTGAGTGTTAGTGGTGAGCTTGTCTTACATGGTGGGGACATGAGGTTCTGATTCAACAGCAGTCCATTTGGGGTCAGGGGGGCTAATAGTTCAGATTCAGTACGCCTGGCTCTGATACACAGGTCTTTATTACGTGGATCAGGTGTGTTGGACTGGGGAGAAGCGAGGGGGTCGGGAGTTCCAGGATTGTTCCCCTGTTCCAGTTAGCGTTAGCATTACTCTGAGTTAGTGTCAGACAGAAGCATTTTTCTCACAGACCTGAAACTCTGACTTTACCTGGTTTCCTTTACAACAACTTCCTACTGCGATTTTCTCACCGCTGTTGTTCTTTCACTGTGGTTTCAGGTGTGGTTCTGCTCTGTCAGTCTGATCTTCTGGTGAAAATGTCCGCATTGGTCATTTCTTATTGTCATGTTAAATTGCTTGTTCAGATTTGCAGAGAAAACATGACTGCAGGACAAGAGTCTGCCAATCAGCACAAAGATGGGGGACCGCCAGTGTTCAACCAATCAGGACAAAGATGGGGGACCGCCAGTGTTCAACCAATCAGGACAAAAATGGGGGACCAGCAATAAAAATGCAGTTGCGTGGAGAGCAGAGCTGTTGAACTGTGCAAAGTGGAAACGTGCAAACCATCACACACTTCCCCTTCTCTCTCTCAGAAGATCAAGAGTCTCACGCTCATCTCTGCACAGCACTGTCTCAGAGCCTGAGAGGATGTCTGACAGATGGTTTTTGGGGTTTGTGGTGTCTGTTTTAGCTGCCTGACTGACTTCAGCAGCGGCTCTAAAGATTATGTAGAATGAAGAACAAAGTAGCAGAAGAGCAGATAGAGGACATTACAGCCTCTCCCTCAGGGACTCTGCAGTCCAGCCTTTTGTCTCTAACAGCCTAGCCACCAGGAATCACCGGCCAGCAGGAAACCGGAGAACATAGCAAATTACTCACCAACGCAAACAACATGACCACTCTGAGAAATAAGGAGGAGTGAGGAGGAATGAGGATTGAGGAGGAGTGACGAGAATAGAGGAGGAGTGAAGAGGAATGAGGAGAAGTGACGAGAATAAAGGAGGAATGAGGAGTGAGGAGGAGTGACAGGAAACGAGGAGGAGTGAGGAGGAATGTGGAGTGAGGAGGAGTGACGAAAATAGAGGAGAAGTGAGGAGGAATGAGGAGAAGTGACGAGAATAGAGGAGTGCTGAGGAGGAATGAGTAGTGAGGAGGAGTGACGAGAAACGAGGAGGAGTAAGGTTAAATGAGGAGTGAGGAGAAGTGAGAGGAATGAGGAGGAATGAGGAGAAATAAGGAAGAATGAGGAGTGAGGAGGAGTGAGGAGAAGAGAGAGGAATGAGGGGGAGTGAGAAGGAATGAGGAGGAGTGAGGAGAAATAAGAAAGAATGAGCAGTGAGGAGGAATGAGGAGGAGTAACGAGAAGTGAGGAGGAATGAGAAGGAATAAGGAAGGAGTGAGGAGAAGTAAGGAGGATGGAGGAGGAATGAGGAGGAGTGAGAAGGAATGAGGAGGATTCAAGAGGAGTGAGGATGAGTGAGGAATGAGGGTTAAGGAGGATTGAAGAGGAGTGACGAGAATAGATGAGGAGTGAGGAGAAGTGATGAGAATATAGGAGGAGTAAGGAGAAATGAGGAGTGAGGAGGAGTGTGAGAAGTGAGAGGAATGAGGAGGAGTGAGAAGGAATGAGGAGTGAGAAGAAATAAGGAAGAATGAGGAGTGAGAAGAAGTGAGGAGGAGTAAGGAGGAATAAGGAAGGAGTGAGGAGAAGTAAGGAGGAGTGAGAATGAATGAGGAGGGGTGAAGAGGAGTGAGGATGAGTGAGGAATGAGGGTTAAGGAGGATTGAAGAGGAGTGACGAGAATAGATGAGGAGTGAGGAGAAGTGATGAGAATATAGGAAGAGTAAGGAGAAATGAGGAGTGAGGAGGAGTGTGAGAAGTGAGAGGAATGAGGAGGAGTGAGAAGGAATGAGGAGTGAGAAGAAATAAGGAAGAATGAGGAGTGAGAAGAAGTGAGGAGGAGTAAGGAGGAAAAAGGAAGGAGTGAGGAGAAGTAAGGAGGAGTGAGAAAGAATGAGGAGGGGTGAAGAGGAGTGAGGAATGAGGAAGGGTGAAGAGGAGTGAGGAATTAGGAGTGAGGAGGAGTGACAAGAAGTGAGGAACGTGAGAGGAATGAGGAGAAGTGAAAAGGAATGAGGAGGGGTGAAGAGGAGTAAGGAGGAGTGAGAAGGAATAAGGAAGGAGTGAGGAGAAGTAAGGAGGATTGAGGAGGAATGAGGAGGGGTGAGGAGGAGTAAGGAGAAATGAGGAGTCAGGAGAAGTAAGGAGGAGTGAGAAGGAATGAGGAGGATTCAAGAGGAGTGACAATGAGTGAGTAATGAGGGTTAAGGAGGATTGAAGAGAGGTGACGAGAATAGATGAGGAGTGAGGAGAAGTGATGAGAATAGAGGAGGAGTAAGGAGAAATGAGGAGTGAGGAGGAGTGCGAGAAGTGAGAGGAATGAGGAGGAGTGAGAAGGAATGAGGAGTGAGGAGAAATAAGGAAGAATGAGGAGTGATAAGAAGTGAGGAGGAGTAAGGAGGAATAAGGAAGGAGTGAGGAGAAGTAAGGAGGAGTGAGAAGGAATGAGGAGGGGTGAAGAGGAGTGAGGAGGAATGAGGATTAAGGAGGAGTGAGGAGGAATGAGGAGAAGTGAGGAAGAATGAGGAGGAGTGAGGAGGAATGAGGAGGAGTGAGGAGGAATGAGGATTAAGGAGGAGTGAGGAGGAATGAGGAGGAGTGAGGAAGAATGAGGAGGAGTGAGGAGGAATGAGGATTAAGGAGGAGTAAGGAGGAATGAGGATTAAGGAGGAGTGAGGAGGAATGAGGAGAAGTGAGGAAGAATGAGGAGGAGTGAGGAGGAATGAGGATTAAGGAGGAGTGAGGAGGAATGAGGAGGAGTGAGGAAGAATGAGGAGGAATGAGGATTAAGGAGGAGTAAGGAGGAATGAGGAGTGAGGAGGAATGAGGATTAAGGAGGAGTGAGGAGGAATGAGGATTAAGGAGGAGTGAGGAGGAATGAGGAGGAGTGAGGAAGAATGAGGAGGAATGAGGATTAAGGAGGAGTAAGGAGGAATGAGGAGTGAGGAGGAATGAGGATTAAGGAGGAGTGAGGAGGAATGAGGATTAAGGAGGAGTGAGGAGGAATGAGGAGGAGTGAGGAGGAATGAGGAGGAATGAGGATTAAGGAGGAGTAAGGAGGAATGAGGAGTGAGGAGGAATGAGGATTAAGGAGGAGTGAGGAGGAATGAGGATTAAGGAGGAGTGAGGAGGAATGAGGAGGAGTGAGGAGGAATGAGGATTGAGGATTAATGAGGAGTAAAGAGGAGTGATGAGAATAGAGGAGGAGTGTTTCTCTGTTGAAGCTGAACGGTTTTCTAAGCTTAAAACAATGCAGAACGAACAGCTGTAAACAGCTTAGCACTGACTGACCACACTGACCACGCTGACCACAGTGAGCACAGCTCTGATATGGGGGGTTATGAAAACATCTGTTTACAATAAACAGGTTTTATGATCTCTGCATTCTGCAGAATCATCTATCTGTCCGTCTGTCTGACCGTCTGTCTGTCCGTCTGTCTGTCTGACTGACTGTCTGTCTGTCTGTCTGTCCGTCCGTCTGTCCGTCTGTCCGTCCGTCCGTCTGACTGTCAGACTGTCTGTCCGTCTGTCTGTCTGTCTGACTGTCCGTCCGTCTGTCTGTCTGTCTGTCCGTCTGTCTGACTGACTGTCTGTCTGACTGTCCGTCCGTCCGTCTGTCTGTCCGTCTGACTGTCTGTCTGTCAGCTGTGTGGATCAGAAATTCTCGCTGAGCTCATCTGTCAGATAGAAATCCAGCTCAGATCAGGAGATGCTGACATGAACACGACTGACTACAGAACAACCCGAGTCTAATCTTATATTATATAACATAATTAATAATAATAACAGTAATAATAACAGTAATATTCTACCCTGCATTTTTTAATCACAGCTGGATTGTGTGGAACGCTGGGTTCTCCTGCACTGATATTAAACCACTTTCAGTCTGATTCACCTCACCTGTCTGATCTCAAATCCTGCAGATCTTATTAAACCTCTCTCTCTCTCTCTCTCTCTCTCTCTCTCTCTCTGTTGGAACCTGTTGTGTTTCGCCCGCTCTCAGCTAGAGCTTTACACGCCCTTGGGGGACGAAAAAACAAGAAAGCAAAGGAAAACAAAGCCTGGATCTGCACTCAGCTGGAGAACAGTCTGAATCACTCACCCGGATCTGAATCAATAAGCTCACCTGAATCAGTCAGCTGATCAGAATCAATTATCTAAATCTGAATCAACTGGATGATCTAATTAACAAAACCATTTTAACAACGGAGTCAGTTCAACAACTTAAACCTAACATTTCATGATGCACTGAATTATTTCCTAAAGATCAGAATCACTTGTTCAATCTGATCAGACTAAGGATCAGTTTAAGGATGAATCAGAGTGAGAGGAGTGATCTGAGGAGTGATCTGAGGAGTGATGTGGGAAGTGAATCCTCTTTGAATCCTCTGTGTTGTTTACTGAGTTCTTCTACAAAGAGCTGTTGGTTAATACAGTTCTTACTGACACACTCACATACAGTTCTGCTGTGTGTGTGTGTGTGTGTGTGTGTGTGTGTGTGTGTGTGTGTGTCTGGACAGCTTCACATGTGTTTTGTCCTTCATGTACACACACACACACATTGCTGTTTGTTCAGCTCTCTGGTTTAGTTTTCACTCCCATTTATTCATTTCTGTTTGATGTGAATCAGCTTTAAACAAAAAAATCTGTTCCTGTGTTTGTTTATTTGTTTTGTGTTTATTTGTTTGTTTTTGTTTTTATTTGTTTGTGTTAGTTCTTTCTGTGTTTGTTTATATAAACATGATTTCATGATTTTAGTTTTGTGTCTATCAATATTCTAATGCAGCACCCGAGAACTACGCGCATTGGAAAGCAGCACCATAGTGACCACTTGTTATTATTATGGGATGTTTGTGCCTTTTGTTGGTTATTAAGTACAGAATCTCATTTGCCTGTTTTCCACACTTCAGCAAGTTAAACCTTCAGTTCCTCCAGCAGAGCTCAGCCTCACTAATCATTTACTCTGACACACCTTAAACACACTAAAAAAAAATCTGTAATCATTAACACTACACCTCACACACACACACCTCAGCTCACACTCACCCAGCAAGAGGAGGTGTGTATGACAGAGAGAGAGAGAGAGAGAGAGAGAGCAGTGGCAGTTACTAAAGCTGGTTCAGTTCAGATAGTCTTATGAAAGTCTTAGTCTGAACTGGTGATCAAGCTGATCCTGGCTGGGTGAAATATGTGAGCTCTTAGGAGCAGTGCTTTACTCTCTGTACGAGGTTCAGAGCAGAATCTAGGAGAGGACTCCAGCAGCTCCTCCAACATGACCCAAACTGACTACAGCACAGCACAGCCCAGCACAGACCCCCACTACATGTAGCCTATACAGACCACTCACTGCCCAGCACAGACCCCCACTACATGTAGCCCATACAGACCACTCACTGCCCAGCACATCCCCCCACTACATGTAACCCATACAGACCACTCACTGCCCAGCACATCCCCCCACTACATGTAGCCCATACAGACCACTCACTGCCCAGCACAGACCCCCACTACATATAGCCCATACAGACCACTCACTGCCCAGCACATCCCCCCACTACATGTAGCCCATACAGACCACTCACTGCCCAGCACATCCCCCCACTACATGTAGCCCATACAGACCACTCACTGCCCAGCACAGACCCCCACTACATGTAGCCTATACAGACCACTCACTGCCCAGCACAGACCCCCACTACATGTAGCCCATACAGACCACTCACTGTCCAGCACAGACCCCCACTACATGTAGTCCATACAGACCACTCACTGACCTCAGAGCAGCAGATCTGTTCTTGGGGCCAAGAAATACAGAAACACATGAATTTAATCTCCAGATGAAGCTGAACGGTCACAGCAGAGAGTGTTCAGTCAGAATCAAACACAGATTACAGAACTAGAGAGAGAGAGAGAGAGAGGTGTACTCACAGGTATCTGGTTGGGTTGGTCTGCTGGTGTAGAGCCACAGAGAGGCCGAACAGGCTGCCGGGGGTTTGGGAGTGTTTGAGCAGAGCAAAGCGAGAGTCCACATTATAGCAGGAGCTTAGTGGCAGAACACACACACTCACACACACACTCACACACACACTCACACACACCGCCGCCGGGAACCTGCCCGCACCGCCCCAAGAGCTCAGCCTGATCGCCCTCATCCTCTCAGTCTACACTCTCTCACTCTCACTGACGCCGACAGACTCTCTCTCTCTCTCTCTCTCTCTCTCTCTCTCTCTCTCGCTTTCATTCAGGGCTCCTCCCCTCTCCCTTTCCTTCTCTCTCCTTCAGCTCCTCCTCTTTCCCTTCTCTCTCTCTCGCTCTGTGGTTAAGCTAGTAAATGACTCCAAATTAAATTTTACAGATCAGAAACAGAGGACAAAACGGGCACCTTCACCTCTTACACACACACACACACGCTTTACTATACTCAATTTGTTGTCATATTAAAATTCGACAGAGGGGAAGAAGCAGCTCTCTGCAGCGTCTAAGAGGGAGCAGGACTTTAGCAACTGTTCAGATTCTGCTGTATCGTCCACCTGATCTGAGCAGATGCTATTTTAGTCTTTAGACTCAACCAATGAAAGCAATGGCTGCTCCTTCTGCAGTTCTTGGGGAGAACGCCTGATACGTCCACCCCCATGTTTCACAGCTGGAAAGGTGTTTTGAAAAGTTCATCAGTCCACAGAGCTTGTTTCCAAAACTCAGCTTCTCTAGAACCATAATGTTTCTTGTACCTTCTCTAATATTTCTAACTTTCTGATGAGGCCGCAGGTACAGAACAATGCTGCAGCCTCTTGACCTTAATTCAGGTTCTTGTCAGTCATATTGGAGTTTGTTCCAGGGAAAAGGAAGACCATGCAGAGAAACAAGACAGAGAAGTAGGGGAAGAAGGATGGTGTCTGATAGGAGGATTGGAGAATGGAGAAAGGATTGGCAGATCTTGTTGACTTTCTCCTCAAAGAAGGGAAAGGGAAGTGGGTGGCGTGGGAACAGGGGAACAGGACAGTTTAGGAGAGAAGATAATGTTGAAGAGCTTCCATAGATCAGATGCTGATACTGATGCTGATACTACTAACCCCAGTGACTGTAGGATGAGTTTGCAGCATTAATGTCTATTGAGAACCTGAACAAGAGAGATCTGTAGGAGCTCAGATTTGAGTGTCAGAGGGACCTGAGCTTCCTCCATCTTCTCCCATCTAATGTTGCTTCTGTCCAGTTGTGCAGAACACCCATCAGCCAAGCATGTTGCAGGTCTCGAAGAGAGAGGGAACAAAGAAGGTCAACTGAAGAGGAAAGTGATTAAAAGAAAGTGTTTTGCAGTTTCCAGAGGAGATACGAGAAGAAATTAAGGTGTGAAGCAGTTGAAGCAGGAGATGAGGGGGCGGCAGAGTGCAGGTTGCAGCAAGAGAAACCTGTGGAGGAGGTATGTGCAGCAGGAGAGGGAAGATGAAGGATAAAAACTGATGATGACTGATGATGTTGTAAAGTTGTGGGTCACAGTAAGAGGGATTGTAAAGTTCTGGGTCACAGTAAGAGGGATTGTAAATTTCTGGATAATACTAAGATGGATTGTAAAATTCTGAGTCCCAGTAAGAGGGATTGTACAATTCTGGGTCACAGTAAGAGGGGTCGTAAACTTCTGGGTCACAGTAATAGGGACTGTAAAATTCTGGGTCACAGTACGAGGGATTGTAAAATTCTGAGTCACAGTAAGAGGGGTCGTAAACTTCTGGGTCACAGTAAGAGGGACTGTAAAATTCTGGGTCACAGTACAAGGGATTGTAAAGTTCTAGGTCACACTATGAGGGGTTGTAAAGTTCTGGGTCACAGTAAGAGGGTTAGCAATGATCTGGGTCACAGTAAGAGGGATTGTAAAGTTCTGGGTCACAGTAAGATGGATTGTAAAATTCTGGTTAACAGTAAGAGGGGTTGTAAAGTTCTGGGTCACAGTACTAGGGGTTGGAAAGTTCTAGGTCACAGTACTAGGGGTTGGAAAGTTCTGGGTCACAGTAAGAGGGTTAGCAATGTTCTGGGTCACAGTAAGATGGATTATAAAATTCTGAGTCCAGTAAGAGGGATTGTACAATTCTGGGTCACAGTAAGAGGGATTGTAAAATTCTGGGTCACAGTAAGAGGAATTGTAAAATTCTGGGTCTCAGTAAGAGGGATTGTAAAATTCTGGGTCACAGTACAAGGGATTGTAAAATTCTGAGTCACAGTAAGAGGGGTCGTAAACGTCTGGGTCACAGTAAGAGGGACTGTAAAATTCTGGGTCACAGTACAAGGGATTGTAAAGTTCTAGGTCACACTATGAGGGGTTGTAAAGTTCTGGGTCACAGTAAGAGGGTTAGCAATGATCTGGGTCACAGTAAGAGGGATTGTAAAATTCTGGGTCACAGTAAGAGGGATTGTAAAATTCTGGGTCTCAGTAAGAGGGATTGTAACATTCTGGGTCACAGTACTAGGGGTTGGAAAGTTCTGGGTCACACTAAGAGGGGTTGGAAAATTCTGGGTCACAGTAAGAGGGTTAGCAATGTTCTCGGTTATAGTAAGAGGGATTGTAAAGTTCTAGGTTATAGTAAGAGGGATTGTAAAATTCTGGGTCACAGTGAGGAGAGTTGGAAGAATCTGGGTTACAGTAACAGGATTAGAAATCTTCTTGGTCACAGTAAGAGGGATTGTAAAATTCTGGGTCACAATAAGAGGGGTTGTAAAGTTCTGGGTCACAATAAGAGGGATGGGTAAAATTCTGGGTCACACTAAGAGGGGTTGTAAAGCTCTGGGTTACAGTAAGTGGGGTTGTAAAAATCTGGGTCACAGTAAGAGGAGTTGGAAAGTTCTGGGTCACAGTAAGGGGGGTTGGACAATTCTGGGTCACAGTAAGAGGGGTTGTAAAGTTCTGGGTCACAGTATGAGGGTTAGCAGCATTCTGGGTCACAGTAAGAGGGATTGTACATTTCTGGGTCACAGTAAGAGTGATTGTAAATTTCTGGGTCACAGTAAGAGGGGTTGTAAATTTCTGGGTCACAGTAAGAGGGGTTGGAAAATTCTGGGTCACAGTAAGAGGGTTAGCAATGTTCTCGGTTATAGTAAGAGGGATTGTAAAGTTCTAGGTTATAGTAAGAGGGATTGTAAAATTCTGGGTCACAGTGAGGAGAGTTGGAAGAATCTGGGTTACAGTAACAGGATTAGAAATCTTCTTGGTCACAGTAAGAGGGATTGTAAAATTCTGGGTCACAATAAGAGGGGTTGTAAAGTTCTGGGTCACAATAAGAGGGATGGGTAAAATTCTGGGTCACACTAAGAGGGGTTGTAAAGCTCTGGGTTACAGTAAGTGGGGTTGTAAAAATCTGGGTCACAGTAAGAGGAGTTGGAAAGTTCTGGGTCACAGTAAGGGGGGTTGGACAATTCTGGGTCACAGTAAGAGGGGTTGTAAAGTTCTGGGTCACAGTATGAGGGTTAGCAGCATTCTGGGTCACAGTAAGAGGGATTGTACATTTCTGGGTCACAGTAAGAGTGATTGTAAATTTCTGGGTCACAGTAAGAGGGGTTGTAAATTTCTGGGTCACAGTAAGAGGGATTGTACATTTCTGGGTCACACTAAGAGGGGTTGTAAAGTTCTCGGTTACAGTAAGAGGGGTTGGAAAGTTCTAGGTCACAGTACGAGGGGATGTAAAGTTCTGGGTCACAGTAAGAGGGTTAGCAATGTTCTGGGTCACAGTAAGAGGGATTGTAAATTTCTGGATCATACTAAGATGGATTGTAAAATTCTGAGTCCCAGTAAGAGGGATTGTACAATTCTGGGTCACAGTAAGAGGGGTCGTAAACTTATGGGTCACAGTAAGAGGGACTGTAAAATTCTGGGTCACAGTACAAGGGATTGTAAAATTCTGGGTCACAGTACAAGGGATTGTAAAATTCTGAGTCACAGTAAGAGGGGTTGTAAAGTTCTAAGTCTCAGTAAGAGGGGTTGGAAAGATCTGGGTCACAGTAAGAGGGGTTGGAAAATTCTGGGTCACAGTAAGAGGGTTAGCAATGTTCTCGGTCACAGCAAGAGGGATTGTAAAGTTCTGGGTCACAGTAAAATGGATTGTAAAGTTCTGGGTCACAGTAAAATGGATTGTAAAGTTCTAGGTTATAGTAAGAGGGAT
>NC_132889.1:39941208-39953708 GCF_030463535.1 Salminus brasiliensis
CTACAGTGAGTGAATGCTAAAGCTACAGAGAGAGAATGCTAAAGCTACAGTGAGTGAATGCTAAAGCTACAGAGAGTGAATGCTAAAGCTACAGAGAGAGAATGCTAAAGCTACAGAGAGTGAATGCTAAAGCTACAGTGAGAGAGAATGCTAAAGCTACAGAGAGTGAATGCTAAAGCTACAGTGAGAGAATGCTAAAGCTACAGAGAGTGAATGCTAAAGCTACAGAGAGAGAATGCTAAAGCTACAGTGAGTGAATGCTAAAGCTACAGAGAGAGAATGCTAAAGCTACAGAGAGTGAATGCTAGCTAAAGCTACAGTGAGTGAATGCTAAAGCTACAGTGAGTGAATGCTAAAGCTACAGAGAGTGAATGCTAAAGCTACAGTGAGAGAATGCTAGCTAAAGCTACAGTGAGTGAATGCTAAAGCTACAGAGAGTGAATGCTAAAGCTACAGAGAGTGAATGCTAAAGCTACAGAGAGAGAATGCTAAAGCTACAGAGAGAGAATGCTAAAGCTACAGAGAGTGAATGCTAGCTAAAGCTACAGTGAGTGAATGCTAAAGCTACAGAGAGAGAATGCTAAAGCTACAGAGAGTGAATGCTAGCTAAAGCTACAGTGAGTGAATGCTAAAGCTACAGTGAGTGAATGCTAAAGCTACAGAGAGTGAATGCTAAAGCTACAGTGAGAGAATGCTAGCTAAAGCTACAGTGAGTGAATGCTAAAGCTACAGAGAGTGAATGCTAAAGCTACAGAGAGTGAATGCTAAAGCTACAGAGAGTGAATGCTAAAGCTACAGAGAGAGAATGCTAAAGCTACAGAGAGTGAATGCTAGCTAAAGCTACAGTGAGTGAATGCTAAAGCTACAGAGAGAGAATGCTAAAGCTACAGAGAGTGAATGCTAGCTAAAGCTACAGTGAGTGAATGCTAAAGCTACAGTGAGTGAATGCTAAAGCTACAGAGAGTGAATGCTAAAGCTACAGTGAGAGAGAATGCTAAAGCTACAGTGAGAGAGAATGCTAAAGCTACAGAGAGAGAATGCTAAAGCTACAGAGAGAGAATGCTAAAGCTACAGTGAGAGAATGCTAAAGCTACAGAGAGTGAATGCTAAAGCTACAGAGAGTGAATGCTAGCTAAAGCTACAGTGAGTGAATGCTAAAGCTACAGAGAGTGAATGCTAAAGCTACAGTGAGAGAATGCTAAAGCTACAGTGAGAGAATGCTAAAGCTACAGAGAGAGAATGCTAAAGCTACAGTGAGTGAATGCTAAAGCTACAGTGAGAGTGAATGCTAAAGCTACAGAGAGAGAATGCTAAAGCTACAGTGAGAGAATGCTAAAGCTACAGAGAGAGAATGCTAAAGCTACAGTGAGAGAATGCTAAAGCTACAGTGAGAGAATGCTAAAGCTACAGTGAGTGAATGCTAAAGCTACAGAGAGAGAATGCTAAAGCTACAGTGAGTGAATGCTAAAGCTACAGAGAGTGAATGCTAAAGCTACAGAGAGAGAATGCTAAAGCTACAGAGAGTGAATGCTAAAGCTACAGTGAGAGAGAATGCTAAAGCTACAGAGAGTGAATGCTAAAGCTACAGTGAGAGAATGCTAAAGCTACAGAGAGTGAATGCTAAAGCTACAGAGAGAGAATGCTAAAGCTACAGTGAGTGAATGCTAAAGCTACAGAGAGAGAATGCTAAAGCTACAGTGAGTGAATGCTAAAGCTACAGAGAGAGAATGCTAAAGCTACAGAGAGAGAATGCTAAAGCTACAGAGAGAGAATGCTAAAGCTACAGTGAGTGAATGCTAAAGCTACAGAGAGAGAATGCTAAAGCTACAGAGAGAGAATGCTAAAGCTACAGTGAGTGAATGCTAAAGCTACAGTGAGAGAGAATGCTAAAGCTACAGAGAGTGAATGCTAAAGCTACAGTGAGAGAATGCTAGCTAAAGCTACAGTGAGTGAATGCTAAAGCTACAGAGAGTGAATGCTAAAGCTACAGAGAGTGAATGCTAAAGCTACAGAGAGAGAATGCTAAAGCTACAGAGAGTGAATGCTAGCTAAAGCTACAGTGAGTGAATGCTAAAGCTACAGAGAGAGAATGCTAAAGCTACAGAGAGTGAATGCTAGCTAAAGCTACAGTGAGTGAATGCTAAAGCTACAGTGAGTGAATGCTAAAGCTACAGAGAGTGAATGCTAAAGCTACAGTGAGAGAGAATGCTAAAGCTACAGTGAGAGAGAATGCTAAAGCTACAGAGAGAGAATGCTAAAGCTACAGTGAGAGAATGCTAAAGCTACAGAGAGAGAATGCTAAAGCTACAGTGAGAGAATGCTAAAGCTACAGAGAGTGAATGCTAAAGCTACAGAGAGTGAATGCTAGCTAAAGCTACAGTGAGTGAATGCTAAAGCTACAGAGAGTGAATGCTAAAGCTACAGTGAGAGAATGCTAAAGCTACAGTGAGAGAATGCTAAAGCTACAGAGAGAGAATGCTAAAGCTACAGTGAGTGAATGCTAAAGCTACAGTGAGAGTGAATGCTAAAGCTACAGAGAGAGAATGCTAAAGCTACAGTGAGAGAATGCTAAAGCTACAGAGAGAGAATGCTAAAGCTACAGTGAGAGAATGCTAAAGCTACAGTGAGAGAATGCTAAAGCTACAGTGAGTGAATGCTAAAGCTACAGAGAGAGAATGCTAAAGCTACAGTGAGTGAATGCTAAAGCTACAGAGAGTGAATGCTAAAGCTACAGAGAGAGAATGCTAAAGCTACAGAGAGTGAATGCTAAAGCTACAGTGAGAGAGAATGCTAAAGCTACAGAGAGTGAATGCTAAAGCTACAGTGAGAGAATGCTAAAGCTACAGAGAGTGAATGCTAAAGCTACAGAGAGAGAATGCTAAAGCTACAGTGAGTGAATGCTAAAGCTACAGAGAGAGAATGCTAAAGCTACAGTGAGTGAATGCTAAAGCTACAGAGAGAGAATGCTAAAGCTACAGAGAGAGAATGCTAAAGCTACAGAGAGAGAATGCTAAAGCTACAGTGAGTGAATGCTAAAGCTACAGAGAGAGAATGCTAAAGCTACAGAGAGAGAATGCTAAAGCTACAGTGAGTGAATGCTAAAGCTACAGTGAGAGAGAATGCTAAAGCTACAGAGAGTGAATGCTAAAGCTACAGTGAGTGAATGCTAAAGCTACAGTGAGAGAATGCTAAAGCTACAGAGAGAGAATGCTAAAGCTACAGAGAGTGAATGCTAAAGCTACAGTGAGTGAATGCTAAAGCTACAGAGAGAGAATGCTAAAGCTACAGAGAGTGAATGCTAAAGCTACAGTGAGAGAATGCTAAAGCTACAGAGAGAGAATGCTAAAGCTACAGTGAGTGAATGCTAAAGCTACAGAGAGAGAATGCTAAAGCTACAGTGAGAGAATGCTAAAGCTACAGAGAGAGAATGCTAAAGCTACAGAGAGTGAATGCTAAAGCTACAGTGAGAGAGAATGCTAAAGCTACAGAGAGTGAATGCTAAAGCTACAGTGAGAGAATGCTAAAGCTACAGTGAGAGAGAATGCTAAAGCTACAGAGAGTGAATGCTAAAGCTACAGTGAGAGAGAATGCTAAAGCTACAGAGAGTGAATGCTAAAGCTACAGAGAGAGAATGCTAAAGCTACAGTGAGAGAGAATGCTAAAGCTACAGAGAGAGAATGCTAAAGCTACAGAGAGTGAATGCTAAAGCTACAGTGAGTGAATGCTAAAGCTACAGAGAGAGAATGCTAAAGCTACAGTGAGAGAATGCTAAAGCTACAGAGAGAGAATGCTAAAGCTACAGAGAGTGAATGCTAAAGCTACAGTGAGTGAATGCTAAAGCTACAGAGAGAGAATGCTAAAGCTACAGAGAGTGAATGCTAAAGCTACAGAGAGTGAATGCTAAAGCTACAGAGAGAGAATGCTAAAGCTACAGAGAGTGAATGCTAAAGCTACAGTGAGTGAATGCTAAAGCTACAGAGAGTGAATGCTAAAGCTACAGTGAGTGAATGCTAAAGCTACAGAGAGTGAATGCTAAAGCTACAGTGAGAGAATGCTAAAGCTACAGAGAGAGAATGCTAAAGCTACAGAGAGTGAATGCTAGCTAAAGCTACAGTGAGTGAATGCTAAAGCTACAGAGAGTGAATGCTAAAGCTACAGAGAGTGAATGCTAAAGCTACAGAGAGAGAATGCTAAAGCTACAGAGAGTGAATGCTAAAGCTACAGAGAGAGAATGCTAAAGCTACAGAGAGTGAATGCTAGCTAAAGCTACAGTGAGTGAATGCTAAAGCTACAGAGAGAGAATGCTAAAGCTACAGAGAGTGAATGCTAGCTAAAGCTACAGTGAGTGAATGCTAAAGCTACAGTGAGTGAATGCTAAAGCTACAGAGAGTGAATGCTAAAGCTACAGTGAGAGAGAATGCTAAAGCTACAGTGAGAGAGAATGCTAAAGCTACAGAGAGAGAATGCTAAAGCTACAGTGAGAGAATGCTAAAGCTACAGAGAGAGAATGCTAAAGCTACAGTGAGAGAATGCTAAAGCTACAGAGAGTGAATGCTAAAGCTACAGAGAGTGAATGCTAGCTAAAGCTACAGTGAGTGAATGCTAAAGCTACAGAGAGTGAATGCTAAAGCTACAGTGAGAGAATGCTAAAGCTACAGAGAGAGAATGCTAAAGCTACAGTGAGTGAATGCTAAAGCTACAGTGAGAGAATGCTAAAGCTACAGAGAGAGAATGCTAAAGCTACAGAGAGAGAATGCTAAAGCTACAGTGAGAGAATGCTAAAGCTACAGAGAGAGAATGCTAAAGCTACAGTGAGAGAATGCTAAAGCTACAGTGAGAGAATGCTAAAGCTACAGAGAGAGAATGCTAAAGCTACAGTGAGTGAATGCTAAAGCTACAGAGAGTGAATGCTAAAGCTACAGTGAGTGAATGCTAAAGCTACAGTGAGTGAATGCTAAAGCTACAGTGAGAGAATGCTAAAGCTACAGAGAGAGAATGCTAAAGCTACAGTGAGAGAATGCTAAAGCTACAGAGAGAGAATGCTAAAGCTACAGTGAGTGAATGCTAAAGCTACAGTGAGAGAATGCTAAAGCTACAGAGAGAGAATGCTAAAGCTACAGTGAGAGAATGCTAAAGCTACAGAGAGTGAATGCTAAAGCTACAGAGAGAGAATGCTAAAGCTACAGAGAGTGAATGCTAGCTAAAGCTACAGTGAGTGAATGCTAAAGCTACAGAGAGAGAATGCTAAAGCTACAGAGAGAGAATGCTAAAGCTACAGAGAGTGAATGCTAGCTAAAGCTACAGAGAGTGAATGCTAGCTAAAGCTACAGTGAGTGAATGCTAAAGCTACAGAGAGTGAATGCTAAAGCTACAGAGAGTGAATGCTAAAGCTACAGAGAGAGAATGCTAAAGCTACAGAGAGTGAATGCTAAAGCTACAGAGAGAGAATGCTAAAGCTACAGAGAGTGAATGCTAGCTAAAGCTACAGAGAGTGAATGCTAAAGCTACAGAGAGAGAATGCTAAAGCTACAGAGAGAGAATGCTAAAGCTACAGAGAGTGAATGCTAGCTAAAGCTACAGTGAGTGAATGCTAAAGCTACAGTGAGTGAATGCTAAAGCTACAGAGAGTGAATGCTAAAGCTACAGTGAGAGAGAATGCTAAA
Organism: Salminus brasiliensis; assembly: GCF_030463535.1. Lineage (NCBI taxonomy): Eukaryota > Metazoa > Chordata > Actinopteri > Characiformes > Bryconidae > Salminus > Salminus brasiliensis. Next base: position 39,946,872 of record NC_132889.1, read on the forward strand.
GCTACAGTGAGAGAGAATGCTAAAGCTACAGAGAGAGAATGCTAAAGCTACAGTGAGAGAATGCTAAAGCTACAGAGAGTGAATGCTAAAGCTACAGAGAGAGAATGCTAAAGCTACAGTGAGAGAATGCTAAAGCTACAGAGAGTGAATGCTAAAGCTACAGTGAGAGAATGCTAAAGCTACAGTGAGAGAATGCTAAAGCTACAGTGAGTGAATGCTAAAGCTACAGTGAGAGAATGCTAAAGCTACAGAGAGTGAATGCTAAAGCTACAGAGAGTGAATGCTAAAGCTACAGAGAGAGAATGCTAAAGCTACAGTGAGAGAATGCTAAAGCTACAGTGAGTGAATGCTAAAGCTACAGAGAGTGAATGCTAAAGCTACAGTGAGTGAATGCTAAAGCTACAGAGAGAGAATGCTAAAGCTACAGAGAGAGAATGCTAAAGCTACAGTGAGAGAATGCTAAAGCTACAGAGAGTGAATGCTAAAGCTACAGTGAGTGAATGCTAAAGCTACAGAGAGAGAATGCTAAAGCTACAGAGAGAGAATGCTAAAGCTACAGAGAGAGAATGCTAAAGCTACAGTGAGAGAATGCTAAAGCTACAGTGAGAGAATGCTAAAGCTACAGAGAGAGAATGCTAAAGCTACAGTGAGAGAATGCTAAAGCTACAGTGAGAGAGAATGCTAAAGCTACAGTGAGAGAATGCTAAAGCTACAGAGAGAGAATGCTAAAGCTACAGTGAGAGAATGCTAAAGCTACAGTGAGTGAATGCTAAAGCTACAGAGAGTGAATGCTAAAGCTACAGTGAGAGAGAATGCTAAAGCTACAGTGAGAGAATGCTAAAGCTACAGAGAGAGAATGCTAAAGCTACAGAGAGTGAATGCTAAAGCTACAGTGAGAGAATGCTAAAGCTACAGAGAGAGAATGCTAAAGCTACAGTGTGAGAATGCTAAAGCTACAGTGAGAGAATGCTAAAGCTACAGAGAGAGAATGCTAAAGCTACAGTGAGAGAATGCTAAAGCTACAGAGAGAGAATGCTAAAGCTACAGTGAGAGAATGCTAAAGCTACAGAGAGAGAGAATGCTAAAGCTACAGAGAGTGAATGCTAAAGCTACAGTGAGAGAGAATGCTAAAGCTACAGAGAGTGAATGCTAAAGCTACAGAGAGTGAATGCTAAAGCTACAGTGAGAGAGAATGCTAAAGCTACAGTGAGAGAATGCTAAAGCTACAGAGAGAGAATGCTAAAGCTACAGTGAGTGAATGCTAAAGCTACAGTGAGTGAATGCTAAAGCTACAGAGAGAGAATGCTAAAGCTACAGTGAGAGAGAATGCTAAAGCTACAGAGAGTGAATGCTAAAGCTACAGAGAGAGAATGCTAAAGCTACAGTGAGAGAATGCTAAAGCTACAGAGAGTGAATGCTAAAGCTACAGTGAGTGAATGCTAAAGCTACAGAGAGAGAATGCTAAAGCTACAGAGAGTGAATGCTAAAGCTACAGAGAGTGAATGCTAAAGCTACAGTGAGAGAATGCTAAAGCTACAGAGAGAGAATGCTAAAGCTACAGTGAGAGAGAATGCTAAAGCTACAGAGAGAGAATGCTAAAGCTACAGTGAGAGAGAATGCTAAAGCTACAGAGAGTGAATGCTAAAGCTACAGTAAGTGAATGCTAAAGCTACAGAGAGAGAGAATGCTAAAGCTACAGAGAGTGAATGCTAAAGCTACAGAGAGAGAATGCTAAAGCTACAGAGAGTGAATGCTAGCTAAAGCTACAGTGAGTGAATGCTAAAGCTACAGAGAGTGAATGCTAAAGCTACAGAGAGAGAATGCTAAAGCTACAGAGAGTGAATGCTAGCTAAAGCTACAGAGAGTGAATGCTAGCTAAAGCTACAGTGAGTGAATGCTAAAGCTACAGAGAGAGAGAATGCTAAAGCTACAGAGAGTGAATGCTAAAGCTACAGTGAGAGAATGCTAAAGCTACAGAGAGTGAATGCTAAAGCTACAGTGAGTGAATGCTAAAGCTACAGTGAGAGAATGCTAAAGCTACAGAGAGAGAATGCTAAAGCTACAGTGAGTGAATGCTAAAGCTACAGAGAGAGAATGCTAAAGCTACAGTGAGTGAATGCTAAAGCTACAGAGAGTGAATGCTAAAGCTACAGAGAGAGAATGCTAAAGCTACAGAGAGTGAATGCTAAAGCTACAGTGAGAGAGAATGCTAAAGCTACAGAGAGTGAATGCTAAAGCTACAGTGAGTGAATGCTAAAGCTACAGAGAGAGAATGCTAAAGCTACAGTGAGAGAGAATGCTAAAGCTACAGTGAGTGAATGCTAAAGCTACAGTGAGAGAATGCTAAAGCTACAGAGAGTGAATGCTAAAGCTACAGTGAGTGAATGCTAAAGCTACAGTGAGAGAATGCTAAAGCTACAGTGAGTGAATGCTAAAGCTACAGAGAGTGAATGCTAAAGCTACAGTGAGTGAATGCTAAAGCTACAGTGAGAGAATGCTAAAGCTACAGTGAGTGAATGCTAAAGCTACAGAGAGAGAATGCTAAAGCTACAGTGAGTGAATGCTAAAGCTACAGAGAGTGAATGCTAAAGCTACAGAGAGAGAATGCTAAAGCTACAGAGAGTGAATGCTAAAGCTACAGTGAGAGAGAATGCTAAAGCTACAGAGAGTGAATGCTAAAGCTACAGTGAGAGAATGCTAAAGCTACAGAGAGTGAATGCTAAAGCTACAGAGAGAGAATGCTAAAGCTACAGTGAGTGAATGCTAAAGCTACAGAGAGAGAATGCTAAAGCTACAGTGAGTGAATGCTAAAGCTACAGAGAGAGAATGCTAAAGCTACAGTGAGTGAATGCTAAAGCTACAGAGAGAGAATGCTAAAGCTACAGAGAGAGAATGCTAAAGCTACAGTGAGTGAATGCTAAAGCTACAGAGAGAGAATGCTAAAGCTACAGAGAGAGAATGCTAAAGCTACAGTGAGTGAATGCTAAAGCTACAGTGAGAGAGAATGCTAAAGCTACAGAGAGTGAATGCTAAAGCTACAGTGAGTGAATGCTAAAGCTACAGTGAGAGAATGCTAAAGCTACAGTGAGAGAATGCTAAAGCTACAGAGAGAGAATGCTAAAGCTACAGAGAGTGAATGCTAAAGCTACAGTGAGTGAATGCTAAAGCTACAGAGAGAGAATGCTAAAGCTACAGAGAGTGAATGCTAAAGCTACAGTGAGAGAATGCTAAAGCTACAGAGAGAGAATGCTAAAGCTACAGTGAGTGAATGCTAAAGCTACAGAGAGAGAATGCTAAAGCTACAGTGAGAGAATGCTAAAGCTACAGAGAGAGAATGCTAAAGCTACAGAGAGTGAATGCTAAAGCTACAGTGAGAGAGAATGCTAAAGCTACAGAGAGTGAATGCTAAAGCTACAGTGAGAGAATGCTAAAGCTACAGTGAGAGAGAATGCTAAAGCTACAGAGAGTGAATGCTAAAGCTACAGTGAGAGAGAATGCTAAAGCTACAGAGAGAGAATGCTAAAGCTACAGAGAGAGAATGCTAAAGCTACAGAGAGTGAATGCTAAAGCTACAGTGAGTGAATGCTAAAGCTACAGTGAGTGAATGCTAAAGCTACAGAGAGTGAATGCTAAAGCTACAGTGAGTGAATGCTAAAGCTACAGAGAGAGAATGCTAAAGCTACAGTGAGAGAATGCTAAAGCTACAGAGAGAGAATGCTAAAGCTACAGAGAGTGAATGCTAAAGCTACAGTGAGTGAATGCTAAAGCTACAGAGAGAGAATGCTAAAGCTACAGAGAGTGAATGCTAAAGCTACAGAGAGTGAATGCTAAAGCTACAGTGAGAGAGAATGCTAAAGCTACAGAGAGTGAATGCTAAAGCTACAGAGAGTGAATGCTAAAGCTACAGTGAGAGAGAATGCTAAAGCTACAGAGAGTGAATGCTAAAGCTACAGTGAGAGAATGCTAAAGCTACAGTGAGAGAGAATGCTAAAGCTACAGAGAGTGAATGCTAAAGCTACAGAGAGAGAATGCTAAAGCTACAGTGAGAGAATGCTAAAGCTACAGAGAGTGAATGCTAAAGCTACAGAGAGTGAATGCTAAAGCTACAGTGAGTGAATGCTAAAGCTACAGTGAGAGAATGCTAAAGCTACAGTGAGTGAATGCTAAAGCTACAGAGAGTGAATGCTAAAGCTACAGTGAGTGAATGCTAAAGCTACAGTGAGAGAATGCTAAAGCTACAGTGAGTGAATGCTAAAGCTACAGAGAGTGAATGCTAAAGCTACAGAGAGTGAATGCTAAAGCTACAGTGAGAGAATGCTAAAGCTACAGAGAGAGAATGCTAAAGCTACAGTGAGAGAATGCTAAAGCTACAGAGAGAGAATGCTAAAGCTACAGAGAGTGAATGCTAAAGCTACAGTGAGAGAATGCTAAAGCTACAGTGAGAGAATGCTAAAGCTACAGAGAGTGAATGCTAGCTAAAGCTACAGTGAGAGAATGCTAAAGCTACAGAGAGTGAATGCTAGCTAAAGCTACAGTGAGTGAATGCTAAAGCTACAGAGAGAGAATGCTAAAGCTACAGAGAGTGAATGCTAGCTAAAGCTACAGTGAGAGAATGCTAAAGCTACAGAGAGTGAATGCTAGCTAAAGCTACAGTGAGTGAATGCTAAAGCTACAGAGAGTGAATGCTAAAGCTACAGTGAGAGAGAATGCTAAAGCTACAGAGAGTGAATGCTAAAGCTACAGTGAGAGAATGCTAAAGCTTCAGTGAGAGAGAATGCTAAAGCTACAGAGAGTGAATGCTAAAGCTACAGAGAGTGAATGCTAAAGCTACAGAGAGTGAATGCTAAAGCTACAGTGAGAGAATGCTAAAGCTACAGAGAGAGAATGCTAAAGCTACAGTGAGAGAATGCTAAAGCTACAGAGAGAGAATGCTAAAGCTACAGAGAGTGAATGCTAAAGCTACAGTGAGAGAATGCTAAAGCTACAGTGAGAGAATGCTAAAGCTACAGAGAGTGAATGCTAGCTAAAGCTACAGTGAGAGAATGCTAAAGCTACAGAGAGTGAATGCTAGCTAAAGCTACAGTGAGTGAATGCTAAAGCTACAGAGAGAGAATGCTAAAGCTACAGAGAGTGAATGCTAGCTAAAGCTACAGTGAGAGAATGCTAAAGCTACAGAGAGAGAATGCTAAAGCTACAGTGAGAGAATGCTAAAGCTACAGAGAGTGAATGCTAAAGCTACAGAGAGAGAATGCTAAAGCTACAGAGAGAGAATGCTAGCTAAAGCTACAGTGAGAGAATGCTAAAGCTACAGAGAGTGAATGCTAGCTAAAGCTACAGTGAGAGAATGCTAAAGCTACAGAGAGAGAATGCTAAAGCTACATTGAGTGAATGCTAAAGCTACAGAGAGAGAGAATGCTAAAGCTACAGAGAGAGAATGCTAAAGCTACAGAGAGTGAATGCTAAAGCTACAGAGAGTGAATGCTAAAGCTACAGAGAGTGAATGCTAGCTAAAGCTACAGTGAGTGAATGCTAAAGCTACAGAGAGAGAATGCTAAAGCTACAGTGAGAGAATGCTAAAGCTACAGAGAGTGAATGCTAAAGCTACAGAGAGAGAATGCTAAAGCTACAGAGAGAGAATGCTAGCTAAAGCTACAGTGAGAGAATGCTAAAGCTACAGAGAGTGAATGCTAGCTAAAGCTACAGTGAGAGAATGCTAAAGCTACAGAGAGAGAATGCTAAAGCTACATTGAGTGAATGCTAAAGCTACAGAGAGAGAGAATGCTAAAGCTACAGAGAGAGAATGCTAAAGCTACAGAGAGTGAATGCTAAAGCTACAGAGAGAGAATGCTAAAGCTACAGAGAGAGAGAATGCTAAAGCTACAGAGAGAGAATGCTAAAGCTACAGAGAGAGAATGCTAAAGCTACATTGAGTGAATGCTAAAGCTACAGAGAGAGAATGCTAAAGCTACAGAGAGAGAATGCTAAAGCTACAGTGAGAGAATGCTAAAGCTACAGAGAGTGAATGCTAAAGCTACAGAGAGAGAATGCTAAAGCTACAGAGAGAGAATGCTAAAGCTACAGAGAGAGAATGCTAAAGCTACAGAGAGTGAATGCTAAAGCTACAGTGAGAGAATGCTAAAGCTACAGAGAGTGAATGCTAAAGCTACAGAGAGAGAATGCTAAAGCTACAGTGAGAGAATGCTAAAGCTACAGAGAGAGAATGCTAAAGCTACAGAGAGTGAATGCTAAAGCTACAGAGAGTGAATGCTAAAGCTACAGTGAGTGAATGCTAAAGCTACAGAGAGAGAATGCTAAAGCTACAGTGAGAGAATGCTAAAGCTACAGAGAGTGAATGCTAAAGCTACAGAGAGTGAATGCTAAAGCTACAGTGAGAGAATGCTAAAGCTACAGTGAGAGAATGCTAAAGCTACAGAGAGTGAATGCTAAAGCTACAGTGAGAGAATGCTAAAGCTACAGTGAGAGAATGCTAAAGCTACAGTGAGAGAATGCTAAAGCTACAGAGAGTGAATGCTAAAGCTACAGTGAGAGAATGCTAAAGCTACAGTGAGAGAATGCTAAAGCTACAGTGAGAGAATGCTAAAGCTACAGAGAGTGAATGCTAAAGCTACAGTGAGAGAGAATGCTAAAGCTACAGAGAGTGAATGCTAAAGCTACAGTGAGAGAATGCTAAAGCTACAGAGAGTGAATGCTAAAGCTACAGAGAGTGAATGCTAAAGCTACAGAGAGTGAATGCTAAAGCTACAGTGAGAGAGAATGCTAAAGCTACAGAGAGAGAATGCTAAAGCTACAGTGAGAGAATGCTAAAGCTACAGAGAG
>NC_132889.1:39958708-40001208 GCF_030463535.1 Salminus brasiliensis
CAACGCATTGTGAGGACAGCTGAGAGGATCATCGGAGTCTCTCTCCCCTCCGTCATGGACATTTACACCACCCACTGCATCCGCAAAGCAACCAGCATTGTGGATGACTCCACCCACCCTTCACACAGACTGTTCTCCCTCCTGCCATCAGGAAGAAGGTACTGCAGCATCCGGTCCAACACGACCAGCCTCTGCAACAGCTTCTTCCACCAAGCCATCAGACTTCTCAACTCAACTTCTGAACTGATGTCCTTTCTGCTACATGCACACACATACACACACACACACACACACACACACACACACACACACACACACACACACACACACACACACTCTCTCTCTCTCTCCAACCATTTACCCCAGACAACATGGGAAGCATTTGCACTAATAACTTTACTACCTCACTGGACTCAATATTTATTACACACTGCAGAATTTGCACACTACCCACAATTATGTATTATCCTCTGTCTGTAATGTGTTGTGTTGTCTGTCTGCACTTGTGTTCTGTATGCACTGTGTCTATGTTGCACCATGGTCCTGGAGGAACGTTGTTTGGTTTCACTGTGTTCTCTGTATGTAGCTGAAATGACAGTAAAACCCACTTGACTTGACTTGAGTTAGCTGCCGGGGCTGAGCCTAAACAACTACACAAACCTACAGGCAGAGCCTGGGGAAAACTATGAATAAAGCAAAAGGGGTGCGCTTGTCAGGCGCGCTGAACTTACACGACTCGAAGGAGTGGGGAGTCAGCCGCCAAACCCAAACGACCGAACCGGTCCGACAGAGGGGTAGCTATCTGCTAGAGCGAGCGTATGAGTACCTCACCACCTGAGCTCCTGAACCTGAGTACGCTCCGACTATGAAGCCTGGCGAGAAACAGTAACAGACCTGCAGTAGCCCCAAACAGACCCTACGGATAACACCACCTAGCTAGTTAGCTTGCACTGCGACCAGTGAATACAGAGTACCAAAGGTAAGCTGAGTATCCTAAGTGCATTGGATGCACTAAGAGCAATTCTCAGCAACCGGCAGCTGACACTAGCCCTACTTAAATACGCCAGCCACAGGTGTAACTCATCAGTAAAACAATGACCGGACATAAGCCACAAACAAACAGAATAACAAGATGGCAACGGTGAATTTCAAAACAAGAGTCCGTGTCAACATTAAAATCCAGAACATAACATAACTGTGAAGAGGGAGTTCATGATCGCCTGCGAGCCGCGTCCCGAGACCGGCCCTGTGGGGCAGGCGCAGCGGTGCGGGCGTGACATCTAATCTTATTGTTTAATATTTAACCATAAACCTAATATTTAACCCTAACCTTAATATTTAACCCTAACCTTAATATTTAATATTTAACCATAAACCTAATATTTAACCCTAACCCTAATATTTAACCCTAACCCTAATGTTTAATATTTAACCCTAACCCTAATGTTTAATATTTAACCCTAACCCTAATATTTAATCCTAACCTTAATGTTTAATATTTAACCCTAACCCTAATGTTTAATATTTAACCCTAACCCTAATATTTAATCCTAACCTTAATGTTTAATATTTAACCCTAACCCTAATATTTAACCCTAACCTTAATGTTTAATAGTTAACCATAAACCTAATATTTAACCCTAACCCTAATGTTTAACCCTAAACCTAATATTTAACCCTAACCTTAATGTTTAATATTTAACCCTAATATTTAACCCTAACCTTAATGTTTAATATTTAACCCTAACCCTAATATTTAACCCTAAACCTAATGTTTAACCCTAAACCTAATATTTAACCCTAACTTTAATATTTAACCCTAACCTTAATGTTTAATATTTAACCCTAAACCTAATGTTTAACCCTAAACCTAATATTTAACCCTAACCTTAATAATTAACCCTAATGTCACCCCGAGGGCGGTCCCGAGCCGCGGACCACAGGCTTCATGTTCAAGGACGTTCACACCCGATTCCTGTTATCATGTTCTGATTCGGGTCACCTGAGAGCTGGGGTACAAAAGGGGAGCAAACGCTAAGGTCTGGCCCGAGAATTACTCTTGCGACGCCAAGCGTTATGTTGGCCTCACGTTCATGAGACTTCTAGGAGAGTCTGTAGTGTTGGATACTCTCCGCTCTATCGGAGCCGTTTCACGTTCAGAGGGAGCTCGCTGTCTGGTTCACCGGTTGGTCGCCGGTGAGATTCGGCGTCCGGTTCCTTTGCACTCTAGTCATGGAAGTTTATCAGCGCCTGACGAGCGCGGTTTGGGTTCCTGTATCTTGGTGTCCTAGTCTTCCCCCCTCCGTTAGGTTGGTCCAGCCTCGCTTTGCTCCCTGGCTGCCTACCAGCCTCAGGTGGCCTTCAGGTTTTGCCCGCATTAGTTTGTCACGTTTCTCTTGTTTCTCCCTCTCTGTTATTGCTGCACTCTTGTGTTTCCCCTGTTTATTTAATAAAACCTTATCATGCATCGCACCGTCCCTGCGAGTGTTCACCTGTCCATGTCTAGCTTAGCCAGCATGACAACTCTAATATTTAACATTTACTCCTAACTTTAATATTTACTCCTAACTTTAATATTTACTCCTAACCTTATTGTTTAATATTTAACCCTAACTTTAATATTTACTCCTAACTTTAATATTTACTCCTAACCTTATTGTTTAATATTTAACCCTAACTTTAATATTTACTCCTAACCTTATTGTTTAATATTTAACCCTAAACCTAATATTTAACCCTAACTTTAATATTTAACCCTAACCTTAATGTTTAATATTTAACCCTAACTTTAATATTTAACCCTAACCTTAATGTTTAATATTTAACCCTAACTTTAATATTTACTCCTAACCTTATTGTTTAATATTTAACCCTAAACCTAATATTTAACCCTAACCTTAATGTTTAATATTTAACCCTAATATTTAAGATTTAACCCTAACCTTAATATTTAAGATTTAACCCTAACCTTAATGTTTAATATTGAACCCTAAACCTAATATTTAACCCTAACATTAAGTAGATCGCTATCACCCCTGTTGTGTTTTGCTTTGTAGTTTTGTTTTTTGCTCTTTTTTTTAATTAAAGTCTTGCAAGTGTTTCCTTGTGTTTACTGCCATGCCTGACAGGCATGACAGTCATTGATTTGGCGCCTCCTCCTGGACAGCTGCGGATTTGTAACTCAGTGTTTGATCTGGGTTTGAGTGAAGTTATTAATTACCCAGAAATCTGTCTCTCACACACACACACATCTATTTCAACAGGATGTTAATGTGGTAAACTACATCACCCACAATGCAATGGGGCACAGTCACACAGTTTTCCAGCTGGACTCTAACATGGACAACAAACAGAGGCACTAATCCCCCACCTAACCCCAACCCTAGATCTAACCCTGCACCTAACCCTAGATCTAACACTGCACCTAAACCTAACCCTGCACCTAACCCTAACATTGTAACCCTGACCTTAATATTTAAAATTTAACCCCAACCTTAATGTTTAATATTTAACCCTGATATTTAAGATTTAACCCTAACATTAATGTTTAATATTTAACCCTAACCCTAATATTTAACCCTAACCCTAATATTTAAAATGTAACCCTATCCTTAATGTTCATTATTTAACCCTAACCCTAATATTTAAGATTTAACCCTACCTTGATGTTTAATATTTAACCATAACCCTAATATTTAACCCTAACCTTAATGTTTAATATTTAACCCTAGATCTAACACTGCACCTAACCCTAGACCTAACCCTAGACCTAACCCTAACCCTAGACATAACCCTAACCCTGCACCTGCACCTAACTCTAGACCTAACCATACATCTAACCCCAACCCTAACCCTAGACCTAATCCTAGACCTAACCATAACCGTAGATCTAACCCTGCACCTAACCCCAACCCTAACCCTAGATCTAACACTGCACCTAACCCTAGAGCTAACCCTAGACCTAACCCTGCACCTAAACCTAACCCTAGACCTAACCATAACCCTAGATCTAACCCTAGATCTAACACTGCACCTAACCCTAACCCTAGATCTAACACTGCACCTAACCCCAACCCTAACCCTAGATCTAACCCTGCACCTGGGCAGTGGTGGCTCAGCGGTTAGAGCGCCGGGATATCGATAACAGGGTTGTGGGTTCGATTCCCGGGCTCGGCAAGCTGCCACTGTTGGGCCCTTGAGCAAGGCCCTTTACCCTCTCTGCTCCCCGGACGCTGGAGTTGGCTGCCCACCGCTCTGGGTGTGTGTACTCACTGCCCCTAACACGTGTGTGTGTGTGAGTGTGTTCACTACCAGATGGGTTAAATGCGGAGGACACATTTCGCTGTACAGTCCACACTGTACAGTGACGAATACGTGCACCTTTATCCTTTTTACCTAACCCCAACCCTAGATCTAACCCTGCACCTAACCCCAACCATAGATCTAACACTGCACCTAACCCTAACCCTAGATCTAACCCTAGACCTAACCCTAACCCTAGACATAACCCTAACCCTGCACCTGCACCTAACTCTAGACCTAACCATACATCTAACCCCAACCCTAACCCTAGACCTAATCCTAGACCTAACCATAACCATAGATCTAACCCTGCACCTAACCCCAACCCTAACCCTAGATCTAACACTGCACCTAACCCTAGAGCTAACACTAGACCTAACCCTGCACCTAAACCTAACCCTAGACCTAACCATAACCCTAGATCTAACCCTAGATCTAACACTGCACCTAACCCTAACCCTAGATCTAACACTGCACCTAACCCCAACCCTAACCCTAGATCTAACCCTGCACCTAACCCCAACCCTAGATCTAACCCTGCACCTAACCCCAACCATAGATCTAACACTGCACCTAACCCTAACCCTAGATCTAACCCTAGACCTAACCCTGCACGTAGACCTAACCCTAGAGCTAACCATAACCCTACAGTGTATCACAAAAGTGAGTACACCCCTAATTTCTGCAGATATTTAAGTTTTCATGCGACAACACTGATAAAAAGTACACTTTGATACAATGAACAGTCGTCTGTGTGCAGCTTATATAACAGTGTACATTTATTCTTCCCTCAAAAGAACTCAATATACAGACATTATTGTCTAAACCACCGGCAACGAAAGTGAGTGAGTGAGAGTTACTGAAGTGTCAATATTTTGTGTGGCCACCATTATTTTCCAGAACTGCCTCAACTCTCCTGAGCATGGAGTTTACCAGAGCTTCACAGGTTGCCACTGGAATGCTTTTCCTCTCCATGACGACATCACAGAGCTGGTGGATATTCGAGACTTTGTGATCTTCCACCTTCCGCTTGAGGATACCCCAAAGATGTTCTACTGGATTTAGGTCTGGAGACATGCTTGGCCAGTCCATCACCTTTACCCTCAACCTCTTTAATAAAGCAGTGGTCATCTTAGAGGTGTGTTTGGGGTCATTATCATGCTGGAACACTGCCCTGTGACCCAGTTTCCGGGGGGAGGGGATCATGCGCTGCTTCAGTATTTCACAGAACATATTGGAGTTCATGTGTCCCTCAATGAAATGTAACTCCCCAACACCTGCTGCACTCATGCAGCCCCAGACCATGGCATTCCCACCACCATGCTTGACTGTAGGCACGACACACTTATCTTTGTACTCCTCACCTAACTGCCCCCACACATGCTTGAGACCATCTGAACCAAACAAATTAACCTTGGTCTCATCAGACCATAGGGCATGGTTCCAGTAATCCATGTCCTTTGTTGACATGTCTTCAGCAAACTGTTTGTGGGCTTTCTTGTGTACAGACTTCAGAAGAGGCGTCCTTCTGGGGTGACCGCCATGCAGACCAGTTTGATGTAGTGTGTGGCGTATGGCCTGAGCACTGACAGGCTGACCCCCCCACCTCTTCAATCTCTGCAGCAATGCTGACAGCACTTCTGCGCCTATCTTTCAAAGACAGCATTTGAATGTGACGCTGAGCACGTGCACTTAGCTTCTTTGGACGACCAACGCGAGGTCTGTTCTGAGTGGACGCTGCTCTTTTAAAACGCTGGATGATCTTGGCCACTGTGCTGCAGCTCAGTTTCAGGGTGTTGGCAATCTTCATGTAGCACAGGTGCCATGTTGGAACTTTCAGTGACCAGTATGAGAGAGTGTGAGAGCTGTACTACAAAATTGAACACACCTGCTCCCTATGCACACCTGAGACCTAGTAACACTAACGAGTCACATGACATTTTGGAGGGAAAATGACAAGCAGTGCTCAATTTGGAAATTTAGGGGTGTAGTCTCTTAGGGGTGTAGTCTCTTAGGGGTGTACTCACTTGGGTTGCCGGTGGTTTAGACATTAATGGCTGTATATTGAGTTATCTAACCCTAGATCTAACCCTGCACCTGAACCCAACCTTAACCCTAGACCTAACCCTGCAGAGCGTCCAATCACAGCACTGCAGAGACCTCACCTGCAAACATAAAGCAAAAATATGAATCAGTCATGAACAGCTTCATTCTGCACTTTATCAGTTTATCGTAACAACAGTAATTCAACACTGTAAAACACTTTTACTGTAAAAGCTGTAAGGTAACACTGTTTTTCTGAAGTAGTAATATTGTAAATTTACAGTAATCTAACACTTCATAATAATGTCACAGTTTTACAGTTTTGCACTGCATTTACAACAAATCTAATTTTTTTTATGGGAAGCGTCGGTTCTGTCACAGGTGACTGTGCTGTGCATGATGGGAGAATCAGATTCAGCAGCAATGTGTTGACGTTTCCCCGACCAAACAAATAAATCTGATCAAACACCCCCACAAAACCCAACATCTGAAACATGACATTTTCAGAAAAGCCCAAATATTCATACAGAACTTTCAAAATTCAAGATCTGGGCGGGAGGTCCTAAGGTGTGATACCCAGGGGGTTCCGAGGGGTCCAAGTAACACTGCTGCTCATTTTCACCGATAGCTGAGGTTTCTCACTGGCTGCGATTCCTATCCCAGGTGAACCCTTCTTTCTGTGCTGTATGGAACCCTGTTTAAGGGTGAAACGGAGGGGAATTTCAAACGTAGCATTTTCGGAAAGCATGCATTAATAAACACCCGGATAACACTGACAGTTACATCATCACACACCTCAGGAAACAGAGCGTCCACGTCTACACTGCGCTCACAACCCCCAACACACCCCACTCCTCACCACAGCACTGTCCCCGTCTATGATCAGGTTCTAGATTCTTCTGCTCCGGGTCATTTGAACGTTTCAGTCTTTTCTCTCCTCCTCTGGTTCAGTCATGTTTACGCTGTAACTACGATCGTCTCTTTTTAAAATCGATAGTTTACTTAAAATTGGACCACCCCCCCCCCCCCCCTCAAACCCACCCACCCACTCACTCAAAACACTGGAGCTATGAGACTAATGTAGCTAACAAGGAACTAGAGCATAATAGGTGTTGGTATAGTATTAGTGTTGGTGTAGGTGTTGCGGTAGGTGTTGGTGTTCATGCTGGTGTAGTTACTGTTGTAGGAGTTGTGCTGGTATTGATATTGATGTTGGTGTTGGTGTCGGTATTAGTGTGCATATAGGTATTGGTGTAGATGTTTGTATAGGTGTAGGTTGGCAGTAGCTGCTGTTAGACTGTTGGTCAGAAAAGCGACCTGAGAAACACAAGCACACAGGAAGGTCACGGTGGTGGTCTGGTGGTTGTTTTTGGTTTACCACCCAGAAAAAATCCCAAAAATACTAAAATTCCCAAATCTTAATACTTTCAAATGTTCATATTTCTCACAAAGTTTAAACAATTTGAATACAGAGACCGGTCAGAAGTTCGTGAAAGGTCTGTAGCTGAACTGACTGGCTGCAGTATGAGAACAGCCACCGTCAGCTTCCTTCAGAGATTAGGCCACTGATTGACGATGCAGGAATTTGACAGGGCTGAAGTAGCATCCCTGATCTGAAGCCACGGTCGTTCTTCCTCTTCAGCAGCAGAACTGTCGGTGTCAGGAGCTGACATCATAACATGTGATGGATGATTTAACAGTGCCACTCCCGTTCCCAAACGGGTCTGTTAGAGATTACTGAACATGGAAGTGGGATGATTGTGAAGTGTGACGGCCCAGTTAGCACTATGCTAATTGGTGGGGTACAAGGTTTGCTTGTTTGTTAGCTACGTTAGCCATGTAGCTCCAGTGTAAAACTAAAGAAACAGTCTGATCAACTAGGTTTTAGGTAACAGAGGAAATGTAGTTTCCAGCAGTGAATTCAACCAGAACGAGTCTCTGTCCCCCCTGCCCCCACTCTGTTTTTCACCGGTCAAGACCAATCAGTAGTGGACTCCGCTCCTCCTTCTGACTCTCGTTCTTCAGGTCAGCGAACACCTGAGTGAAGTAATGCGGGTCGGAGTTGAGCTGCAGCATTTTAGTGCTCATGCGCTCGATGATGTCGAGGCAGCGGTCCCAGAATGCCTCCTTCTCCGTCTCCACCAGGAATGGCTTCAGGGGGTACGAGATCTCATTGCCCATGTACGAGTAGCTCAGGTAGAGGCAGGTGAGCAGGACGGCCTGCAGCTCACGCTCGCTAGACACCTCCGCCGAGATCACATCCCGACACAGCATGTAGAGGAAGACGACGTTGGCAGGGGTGATGAAGCCCTGGTCCTGCCAGCCCTGCAGCAGGAGTGACCGGTCCACGCTCCGCAGCCACAGCACCGGGTCTGCGGGGGTCATCCGCTTCAGTCGAAAACAGCGGTGGCACAAGAACTCGCCCAGACTCCGCAACAGCTCACTAGTGGAGGCCTGCACAATCACTCGCTTTGGCGTGCCTGCGTTAGCGTTAGCCTGACCCGCACAACTGCTAATGGACGTCCGCTTGGTGGTGGTGACCATGCTGCTAGTGGTTTTAGATGCCGGAATGGAGCTGACTGCTGTTTCCTGGGCGAACGTGGACAGGTTTGCGCAGGACTGGGATTTCTTCAGGTTTTGTGTGTTCAGGTTCTCTGTGCCGGCCTCGTCCTGACTGTCTCCGGAGGAGAGCTTCTTAGAACCTTTCCTCTTTGCTGAAACGGCCACAATCCGTTTCCATGGCAACACACTGATCAGAGACTGCCGCTTCAGGCCTTTTTCTTTGGCATTTTTGCTGTTCTGGACGGCCGTGTAGTGACCCACCATCGGCGGGATTTCATCCAACAGTCCAGCTTTGCGGTAACTCGGGGAGACGGAGAGGACAGTACCCATGTTGCCTCTGGGGAGGGGGCCTTAGGCCAGGTAAGGATACGCTGTGCCTCGACGGGACCTAAAATACATAAACCAAAATCAACAAGGTCATAAAACAAAAGAACAGAGAAGGGGACCAACAGAGAGTACCCAGACTAAACCCTGACTAAACCCAGGCTAAACCCAGGCTAAACCAAGACTAATCCAAGAATAAAGCCAGACTAAACCAAGAATAAACCCAGGCTAAACCAAGAATAAAGCCAGACTAAAACAAGACTAACCCAAGAATAAAGCCAGACTAAACCAAACTAACCCAAGAATAAAGCCAGACTAAACCAAGAATAAAGATAGACTAAAGCCAGACTAAAGCAAGACTAAACTAAGGCTAAACCAAGAATAAAGCCAGACTAAAGCCAGACTAACCCAAGAATAAAGCCAGACTAAACCCAGAATAAAGCCAAACTAACCCAAGAATAAAGCCAGACTAAACCAAGAATAAAGCCAGACTAAAGCCAGACTAAACCCAGAATAAAGCCAGACTAAACCAAGAATAAAGCCAGACTAAAGCCAGACTAAACCCAGAATAAAGCCAGACTAAACCAAGAATAAAGCCAGACTAACCCAAACTAACCCCAGAATAAACCCAGAATAAACCCAGAATAAAGCCAGACTAAACCCAGAATAAACCCAGAATAAAGCCAGACTAAACCAAGAATAAAGCCAGACTAACCCAAACTAACCCAAGAATAAAGCCAGACTAAAGCCAGACTAACCCAAGAATAAAGCCAGACTAAAGCCAGACTAACCCAAACTAACCCAAGAATAAAGCCAGACTAAACCAAAAAAAAAAGCCAGACTAAACCAAGACTAAAGCCAGACTGAGTGCTGAGTGAGGGTAAGCAGGAGCAGTGCTGCATCTCTGTTCAGCTATTTCAGATCACAAACAACATGGAGCCCGAACGCGCGCGCGCACACACACACACACACACACACACACACACACACACACAGCTCGGTGTAAATGGTCAGGTCTGATTTGCTCACCGGTTAGATGTCAGACGGGCTCCGCGCGCCGTTCTTATTCACCGTTATCCGCTGTCATAATAATGACGATGATGATGATGATGAAGCGCGCGCTGTGCTGCTTGATCTCCGCGGTGCTGAATCTCTAAAGATAAACAGCTCGCACAGATTCAGAACCTCGCGCTCCGCTTTAGTCTCGTGTCACATCCTGTCCTTTATTCCATCATTAGTCATTAATGTGCGCGCGCCTTTAATTCACATTCATCTGCAGTCCGTCTCCTCTGCGCGCCTGTCTGCTCCGGGGGCGCGCGATCACTGCATCAAACGCGGTTCTGTGTAT
Organism: Salminus brasiliensis; assembly: GCF_030463535.1. NCBI lineage: Eukaryota > Metazoa > Chordata > Actinopteri > Characiformes > Bryconidae > Salminus > Salminus brasiliensis. The sequence continues at coordinate 39,969,288 of NC_132889.1, forward strand.
GTTGCGGTAACCTCAAATATCAAAGAGAAGGCGCGAGCCTAAACTATAAACACCAAAACAAATAAAAACAAACAAATTCATCTGTAAGAGCTCGAGCTCACATTTAGACCCCCGCCACGAGCCTGCACTGCAGCTTTGTGTTTGTGCGTGCGCTGCAGTGACGCTGATTCTCCGCCCACACAGCAGCCTGTTTCACACTCACCTTCATCATCATCATCATCACCTTCATAACATTCATCACCTCTGCCTAAGTGGCCATCATCATCATCCTCATCTTCCTCATCATCGCCCTCTTCATCATCACCCTCATCAACACAACCTAAATTATCTTCTTCATCATTACCACCACCCTCCTCATCATCACCATAATCAATACCTAAATTATCATCTTTATCTTCCTCATCATTACCATCACCCTCTTCATCACCATCACTCTCATCATCACCATCATTACTATCTAAATTATCACTTTCATCTTCCTCATCATTACCATCACCCTCTTCATCACCATCACTCTCATCATCACCATCATTACTACCTAAATTATCACTTTCATCTTCATCATCATCACCATCATTCTCTTCATCACCATCACTCTTATCATCACCATCATCAATACCTAAATTGTCACCTTTATCTTCATCTTCCTCATCATCACCCACTTCATCATCCCCATAATCATGACGGATAAATTATCACCTTCATCTTCACCTTCATCACTACCTAAATTACACTATACTGAACTGAATTACACTGAACTGAACTGAATTACACTGAACTGAATTACACTGAACTGAACTGAATTACACTGAACTGAATTACACTGAACTGAACTGAATTACACTGAACTGAACTGAATTACACTGAACTGAACTGAATTACATTGAACTGAATTACACTGAACTGAACTGAATTACACTGAACTGAATTACACTGAACTGAACTGAATTACACTGAACTGAATTACACTGAACTGAACTGAATTACACTGAACTGAATTACACTGAAGTGAACTGAATTACATTGAACTGAACTCACATTTAGACCCCTGCCACGAGCCTGCACTGCAGCTTTGTGTTTGTGCGTGCGCTGCAGTGACGCTGATTCTCCGCTCACACAGCAGCCTGTATCACACTCACCTTCATCATCATCATCATCATCATCATCATCACCTTCATAACATTCATCACCTCTGCCTAAGTGGCCATCATCATCATCACTGAACTGAACTGAATTACTCTCAACCAAATTAGACTGAACAGAATTACACTGAACCGAGTTACACTGAACTGAATTGAATTGCACTGACATGATATTACACTGAACCGAATTACACTGAACTGAATCAAGTTACACTGAACTGAAAAACACTGAAGTGAATCACTCTGAATTTGACTGAATTAAACTGAACTGAATTACACTGAACTGACCTGAATTACACTGAACTGAACTGAATTACACTGAACAGAATTACACTGAACTGAATTACACTGAACTGAACTGAACTGAATTACACTGAACTGAATTACAATAAAATACATTTCGCTGAACTAAACTAAATTACACTGAACTGAATTACACTGAACCGAATTACACTGGACTGAATTACAATTAATTTAACTGAATTACACTGAACTGAACTCATTTACACTGAACTGAATTACACTGAACTGAACTCATTTACACTGAACTGAATTACATTGAACCAAATTACACTGAACTGAACTAAATTACACTGATGTAAACTGAATCACACTGAATTGAACTGATTACACTGAACAGAATTACATTGAACTGAACTGAATTACACTGAACTGACCTGAATTACACTGAACTGACCTGAATTACACTGAATCGAATTACACTGAACTGAAATACAATTAACTGAACTAAATTACACTGAACTGAATAACAATGAACTGAATTACACTGAACTGAATTACACTGAACTGAACTGACTTACATTGAACTGAACTGAATTACACTCAAGTTAACTGAAGCACACTAAATTTAACTGAATTACACTGAACAAAATTACACTCAAGTTAACTGAATTGCATTGAACTGAACTGAATTACACTGAAGGGAAATGAATTACACTGAACTGAATTACACTGAACCGAGTTAAACTGAACTGAATTGAACTACACTGAACCGAATTACACTGAACTGAATTACTCTCAACCAAATTAGACTGAACAGAATTACACTGAACCGAGTTACACTGAACTGAATTGAATTGCACTGACATGATATTACACTGAACCGAATCACACTGAACTGAATCAAGTTACGCTGAACTGAAATACACTGAAATGAATCACTCTGAATTTGACTGAATTAAACTGAACTGAATAACATTGAACTGAACTGAATTACACCGAACCGAGTTACACTGAACCGAATTACACTGAACTGAATTACACTGAACAGAATTACACTAAACCGAGTTACACTGTACTGAATTGAACTACACTGAACAGAATTACACTGAATCGAGTTACACTGAGATGAATTGAATTGTAATGAAATAATATTTCACTGAACCGAATTACACTGAACTGAATCAAGTTACACTGAACTGAACTACACTGAACTGAATCACTCTGAATTTGACTGAATTACACTGAACTGAATAACATTGAACTAAACTGAATTACACTGAACCGAGTTACACTGAACTGAATTGAACTACACTAAACCGAATTACACTGAACTGACCCGAGTTACACTGAAATGAACTGAATTACACTGAACTGAATTACACTGAACTGAATTACACTGAACCGAATTACACTGAACAGAATTACACTGAACTGAGTTACACTGAACTGACCAGAATTACACTGAACTGAACTGAATTACACTGAACTGACCAGAATTACACTGAACTGAATTACACTGAACTGACCAGAATTACACTGAACTGAACTGAATTAGACTGAACTGAACTGAATTACACTGAACCGAATTACACTGAACAGAATTACACTGAACTGAACTGAACTGAATTAAATTGAACTGGATTAGACTTAACTGAATTACATTAAACCAAATTACACTGAACTAAATCAAATTACACTGGATTGAACTAAATTACACTGAAACAAGGTACACTGAACTGAATTGAACTACACTGAACTGAATTACACTGAATTGAATTGCACTGAACTGAACTGAATTACATTGAAATGAACTTAATTACACTGAACTAAACTTAATTACAGTTAACTGAACTGAATTACACTGAACTGAACTGAATTACACTGAACTGAATTACACTGAACTGAACTGAATTACGCTGAACTGAACTGAAATACACTGAACTGAACTGAATTACGCTGAACTGAACTGAATTACACTGAACTGAACTGAATTAGACTGAACTGAATTAGTCTGAAATTAACTGAATTACACTGAACTGAACTGAATTACACTGAACTGAATTACACTGAAATGAGCTGAATTACACTGAACTGAACTGAATTAGACTGAACTGAATTACACTGAACAGAATTACACTGAACTGAATTGAACTACACTGAAACGAATTACACTGAACAGAATTACACTGAACAGAATTACACTGAACTGAGTTACATTGAACTGAATTGAACTACACTGAACCAAATTACACTGAACTGAATTACACTGAACTGAACTGAATTACACTGAACTGAATTACACTGAACTGAACTGAATTACGCTGAACTGAACTGAAATACACTGAACTGAACTGAATTACGCTGAACTGAACTGAATTACACTGAACTGAACTGAATTAGACTGAACTGAATTAGTCTGAAATTAACTGAATTACACTGAACTGAACTGAATTACACTGAACTGAATTACACTGAAATGAGCTGAATTACACTGAACTGAACTGAATTAGACTGAACTGAATTACACTGAACAGAATTACACTGAACTGAATTGAACTACACTGAAACGAATTACACTGAACAGAATTACACTGAACAGAATTACACTGAACTGAGTTACATTGAACTGAATTGAACTACACTGAACCAAATTACACTGAACTGAATTACACTGAAAAGAATTACACTGAACCGAGTTACACTGAACTGAATTGAATTACACTGAAAAAAATTACACTGAACCGAGTTAAACTGAACTGAATTACACTGAACAAAATTACACTGAACCGAGTTAAACTGAACTGAATTGAATTGTGCTGAAATGATATTTCACTGAACCGAATTACACTGAACTGAATCTCTCTGAATTTGACTGAATTACAATGAACTGAATTACATTGAACTGAACTGAATTACACTGAACTGACCTGAATTACACTGAACTGAATTACACTGAACCGAGTTACACTGAATTGAATTGAACTACACTGAACCGAATTACACTGAAGTAACCCGAGGTACACTGAAATGAACTGAATTACACTGAACTGAACTGAAATACACTGAACTGAATTACACTGAACTGAATTACACTAAACTGACCAGAATTACACTAAACTGAACTGAATTAGACTGAACTGAACTGAATTACACTGAACTGGATTAGACTGAACTGAATTACACTAAACCAAATTACACTGAACTAAATCAAATTACATGAGATTGGACTAAATTACACTGAACTGAATTGAACTACACTGAACAGAATTACACTGAACAGAATTACACTGAACTGAATTACACTGAACTGAACTGAATTACACTGAACAGAATTACACTGAACTGAATTACACTGAACTGAACTGAACTACACTGAACTGAGTTGCACTGAACTGAACTGAATTAAACTGAAATGAACTTAATTACACTGAACTGAACTGAATTACACTGAACTGAATTGCACTGAACTGAACCAAGTTACACTGAACCAAGTTACACTGAACTGAATTACAATTAACTAAGTTACACTGAACTGAATGGAATTACACTGAACTGAATGACACTGAAACAAATTACACTGAACTGAACTGAATTACACTGAACTGAATTACACTGAACTGAATTAAATTACTTTGAACTGATTTAAATTGCACTGAATAGAATTGAATTACACTGAACTGAATTACATTGAACTGAATTAAATTACAATGACATCAATTAAATTACACTGAATTGAATTGAAGTACACTGAACTGAACCTAATTACACCGAACTGAATTAAATTACACTGAATTGAATTGAAGTACACTGAACTGAACCTAATTACACTGAACTGAATTAAATTACACTGAATTGAAATGACGTACACTGAACTGAATTACACTGAACCAAATTACACTGAACTGATTTACACTGAACCAAATTACACTGAACTGATTTGCACTGAACTAAATTACACTGAACCAAGTTACACTGAACCAAATTACACTGAACTGAATTGAATTACAATTAACTGAACTAATTTACACTGAACCAACTTACACTGAACTGAATTACACTGAACTGAAATACAATTAACTGAACTAATTTACACTGAACCAAATTACACTAAACCAAATTAAACTGGATTGAACTAAATTACACTGAACTAAAGAACACTGAACTGAACTGAATTACACTGAACTGAACTGAATTAGACTGAACTGAATTACACTGAACTGAATTACACTGAACTGAACTGAACTGAATTACACTGAACTGAATTACACTGAACTGAACTGAATTACACTGAACTGAACTGAACTGAATTACACTGAACTGAATTACACTGAACTGAACTGAATTACACTGAACTGAATTACACTGAACTGAACTGAAGTACACTGAACTGAATTACACTGAACTGAACTGAAGTACACTGAACTGAATTACACTGAACTGAATTACACTGAACTGAACTGAACTGAATTACACTGAACTGAATTACACTGAACAGAACTGAATTACACTGAACTGAATTACACTGAACTGAACTGAATTAGACTGAACTGAATTACACTGAACTGAATTAGACTGAACTGAACTGAATTAGACTGAACTGAATTAGACTGAACTGAATTACACTGAACTGAACTGAATTACACTGAACTGGATTACACTGAACTGAATTACACTGAACTGAACTGAATTACACTGAACTGAACTGAACTGAATTACACTGAACTGAATTACACTGAACTGAAATGAACTGAATTACACTGAAATTAACTGAATTACACTGAACTGAACTGAATTAGACTGAACTGAATTACACTGAACTGAACTGAATTAAAATTTTAATGAAGCGAGCGTTTCCATTTTATCTAACTACATCTCCCAGAATGCTCTGTAGTCTGTAGTTATTTCCTGTGGTCGGACAAGACACGCCCACGCCAGCTACGATTGCCCACTTGCTTTTTTCGTCACGGTAAGATGACGAGCCCCTTACGTTTGCCAATCCTTGCTCAGCTCCCTCTATCGCGACCTCGAACTTCCAACCAATCCCAGCGCAGGAGGGGCAGGCCCCGCCCTAAAGCGGGTGTGTTTGGCCTGAAAGCGGGTGTGTTGTGCGCTGTGTTGGGGAGTGTGTGTAAGATGGCGGCTGCGGCGGTGGAGTTCCAGAGAGCGCAGTCTCTCCTCATCACGGACAGAAACGCCAGCATTGATATTTTACACGCGATCGGTAGGTCTGGGTAACGTGTGAACCGCTCGAGCCACATCATCACCGGCACCGGGACCTTCACCGCAGCACGGCGGAGCCGCTAACCCGGGCGCTGCTGCTGACTCACCGGCTACAGCAGCTAACTGCTAACGGCTAAATGAGCTCCGTTTCTCAGACTAATGGCTGTTTTCGTTCCGGGTGGCTTTACAGGCTCTGTCTGGGAGTCTGTGGTTTTAGAGATGGCGCGTGTTGTTTATCCGCGGTCTGACCGCACTGCTGTTGAGGGGTCAGTCCTCAGCTTCGAGTTAAAGGATTCGGTCCACCTTAAAAGCTGCAGCGGCGTCGCTACTGGAGCAGCTGCGCTGTTTAAGGTGGACCTGTTCTCTCGAACACGGGCTTTAATATTTAACACCCTAACCCTAAACACCCTAACCCTAAACACCCTAACCCTAAACACCCTAACCCTAAACCACCCTAACCCTAAACACCCTAACCCTAACCCACCCTAACCCTAAACACCCTAACCCAGCCTAACCCTAACCCTGTTCCCTCGAACACGGGCTTTAATATTTAACACCCTAACCCTAAACACCCTAACCCTAAACACCCTAACCCTAAACACCCTAACCCTAAACACCCTAACCTTAACCTTAACACCATTTCAAGCCTTTCTGGGCTGTTCTACTAATAAACGCTCTGTGCTGGATGTTTCTGTCATAGTTTATGTCTAAACTAAAGAGGGAGCGGGAGGGGGAGGGAGGGAGGGAGGGGGGGGTAGAGAAACTGACCCACTGATTTCTTTGAGTTGGTGAATGGAAGCAGGCATCCGTCACCATGACTACAACACAGATACAGCCCATAATTTATCTCCTATCCAAACCCACCAGTGCAGCTACTCGAGTCTTCTGAGTTTTATAAGGAATGATGATGATGATGAAGATGATGATGATGATGATGAAGGTAAAATAGTGAATAGAGAATCTGAACTAATGCAGTTCTCTTTAGGGACTACTTTCTGTAGCTGCACTACACCCTGCAGCATGTATCCCTCCACCATTTTAATGATCTGGTTCTAAAAGCAGGTTCTAGAGCCGAGCTCTTCTCAGAAACATGGCTTGGTACTTTGTGGTGGACTAGAACTGAGTCTTACAGTAGAACCCCATTCTTGTGGTTCTGCAGTGAAGCGTGATGTGCAGGACAGTGATGAGGAGGCTGTGCGTGTCAAGGAGCAGAGCATCCTGGAGCTTGGAGGGCTTCTGGCCAAAACCGGACAGGCTGCTGGTACGAGCTTTATACCTCTCAATTACTGACCAATAACACAGACCGGACAGGTCACTGGTAAGAGCCTTTCTGACTTTATGATTTATTTGTGTGTGTGTGTGTGTGTGTGTGTGTATATAGAGTTGGGGGGGCTGCTGAAGTACGTGCGTCCGTTCCTGAACTCCATCAGTAAGGCGAAGGCGGCCCGGTTGGTGCGCTCCCTGCTCGACCTGTTCTTGGACATGGAGGCAGCAACAGGTCAGGAGGTTGAGCTCTGTCTTGAGTGCATTGAGTGGGCCAAATCCGAAAAGAGGACGTTCCTCCGACAGGCCCTGGAGGTATACACACACACACACGCTTTACCAGTTAACCAGCCCACTGGCCACTTCTGTAGAGAATCCCACAGAGTTGTTTGATGTAGAGTCTAGGACAGGGCCTACGGACTGGCAGAGGAGGGGTCTGAAGGCAACAGAGGAGTGAGGTGTTCAGCAGGCTGGGGTTCACAGACTGACTATAGTGGAAGATTTTAAAGATAGACTGCTTTGATACACACACACACTTTATGAGGGTATGTATGTATGTGTGTGTGTGTGTGTGTTTTCTCAGGCCCGTCTGGTCTCTCTTTATTTTGACACTAAGCGGTATCAGGAGGCTCTGCAGCTCGGTGAGTTCAGCACTATCTACTAAGATTGAGAATCACTGATCCTTAATCAGCAGAACACTCATTACACCTGTCTGTGTGCCTGTCTGTGTGCCTGTCTGTGTGCCTGTCTGTGTGCCTGTCTGTGTAGGTTCTGTGCTGCTGCAGGAGCTGAAGAAGTTGGATGATAAGGCTCTGCTGGTGGAGGTTCAGCTGTTGGAGAGTAAGACGTATCACGCTCTCAGTAATCTGCCCAAAGCCCGTGCTGCTCTCACCTCCGCCCGGACCACCGCTAACGCCATCTACTGCCCCCCCAAACTGCAGGCAGCTCTCGACATGCAGTCAGGTCAGACACGCTTTCTCTCTTTCTCTCTCACACACACACACACACACACACACACACACACTCTGCAGTGAGGTGTAATGACCAAACAGAATTAGCAGTTTGAGATGACATGGTGGAGCTCATATCTACAACTTCGTGCGAAATGAACTGCAGGCAGTGTTGCAGTGATGTTATCCGCTGAGGTGTGTGTGTGTGTGTGTGTGTGTGTGTGTGTGTGTGTGTGTGTGTGTGTGTGTGTTTCAGGAATAATCCACGCTGCAGAGGAGAAGGACTGGAAAACGGCGTATTCGTATTTTTACGAAGCGTTTGAAGGAAATGACTCCATCGACAGCCCACGCGCCATCACCGCTCTCAAATACATGCTGCTCTGCAAAATCATGCTGAACGCGTACGTTCCCCCTGTGCTTTCTATCTAGAAACTGTTCTGGAGTAATGTCACTGCAGCGTGAGCAACTTCTTGATGATGATGATGATGATGATGATGAACAAGCTGACGCTGGTCTATCTTGCAGGCCGGAGGATGTTCAGGCTCTGATCAGTGGAAAACTTGCCCTCAGATACGCTGGCAGGCAGGTGAGTGTAGGTCAGTCTGGGTCATCCCAGGTCAGAACACCAGCATGTTTTTGGCGGCCGGTCTTTAGCACTTTATTAAACTCTGTCAAGCTACTGAAAGGCACACAGTCTGGTTGTGATTGGCTGGATTAGTGTTTTTATGTGATTGACTGCTTCCTAAAGCACAATTGGGTCACTTCTGAAGCTCCTGTAAGATACTGCTGCGCCCCCTGCTATTCACTTTAAATAACCTAAAGTGGGAAAAGCAGTGTGTTAGTGCTGAACTCTGTGTGTGTGTGTTCTGACTGTATGGTGTTTTGTATTGTTCTTCAGACAGACGCTCTAAAGTGTGTCGCCCAAGCCAGTAAGAATCGGTCACTCTCTGACTTTGAGAAGGTGAGAGGTCACTCAATGGTCATTACTTTCAGAAACATAAGAACAGAATTCGCATTAAAATCTTTCTCTGAGATGAGTTTTTGTTTGTTTGTTTGTGTTTGATCTTTTGTCTTTCGGCCGGTTTTATTTTTCCCATTTTTTTCCAACTCAATGTTCCGCCTGTATTCCATGAATGATCTCTGGTGAATCAATGTCCGGTCTGTTTCAGGCTCTGACGGATTACAGGGCGGAGCTGAGGGAAGACCCCATCATCAGCACACATTTGGCCAAACTCTACGACAACCTGCTGGAGCAGAACCTCATCCGAGTTATCGAGCCCTTCTCCAGAGTGCAGGTCAGCTTTTCCTCCTTCATCTGACCAGCTGTTCCTGACTGTTCGTTCCTGACTGGACGTCCCCAAGCCTACCTTTCTTGCCTGTTGTATCAGTTCTCTGTAGTACCTTCTCTTCACGGTTCCTGTCTCTGTTCTTTACAGATTGAGCACATCTCCAGTCTCATCAAACTCTCAAAGGTGAGGAGCTGAGCTAGAACCCCAGCCCTGAGTTCTGTGCTAGTTAAAAACCCTGTCCTAGTTAGAATGTAGTCGAGGTGGGTTCTCCTTTAGCAGTGGGATGTGGTGTTGGAATGGTGTTTAATAGTGTTCTCCTCTGTCGCAGGGAGATGTGGAGAGGAAACTGTCGCAGATGATCCTAGATAAGAAATTTCACGGTAATTTCGCATCAGAACTTTTCGGAAAAGCTCTTCTGTTAGTGTTTCAGTTAAGACATATTTAGATCTGCAGCCGGACGGAGATCACCTGGGTCTCAGTTAGATTTATTTATTTATTTATTTATTTATTTTTAAAAAACCCTAGTCTGAACAAACTTGACTGGATTTTTACTTTCTGGATTCGCTGCCCGTAGTTTCACTCATTTGAGAATTCAAGTCTGTAAGAGAACCTCAACAGCAGATCCTTACTGAGGACCCGTTAACAGAATCCGTTCTTTATTTACTGTGGGGTTCTTCTGCAGGACCGCTTCAGTGTTCTGCAAGCAGAACCTGGTCAATTCTCTTTACCTGTTCATTACCTCTATTGTTCTACAGGTATTCTGGACCAGGGTGAAGGAGTTCTTATTGTATTCGACGAGCCGCCTGTAGATAAAACGTACGAAGCAGCTCTGGAGACCATTCAGAACATGAGCAGGGTGGTGGACTCTCTCTACAACAAAGCCAAGAAGCTCACATAGGTGAGATCCTGAACACCTCCACTGCTGTACAGCATATCTCAACTCCAAATTACACACGCCGTTCACACTGTACTCCACACACACACCTTTCTCTGTCTCTGAAACAGAAAACAGGTTCTTGGACTTAGTCGTAGCAGTAGTGAAACTTTTAGTTCTGTACAGACATATTAAAGTCAGTTAAAGAACCTTCATAACAGGTTCTACTACGGCAGCTGTAGCTGGGGTGAGTAACGAGGTCCGCGGTCTAGTAGTGTCCTGATGTCTCTTCTCTAACAAACCGCCTAAACCTGAGTCTTGAGTAGGAAAAGCACAAAACTGTAGGAATTCATCCCTCCTCCAGCCAGAGGTCTTTACTACAGCAAACACTGAACAACCCTTTGCGCACAGGCGTTAACTTTCTCACTGTTGTGGTTCTCCTTAGGTAGAAGTTTGATTCTAGCAGCTGACAGCAAGGCCGGCGAGGGGTCCAGCGGGGCAGAGACAGACTTAAAGGACTCCTCCCCCCCCCCCCCATCCCCGCCTCTGAAGCGGCTGGTGGGCTGCTTTCCCTCTGACTTTTGGAATGTTCCCTCAGTGGACAGATCTTGGCTGCGGCAGGATTTCCCCCTCTTTGTTTTTCAGCTGTCGTTTGTATGTTGAGCGCCCCCTGCGGGCCATCAGGAAGTACTAATGAAGCGCTCACCTGCTCTGTATGAAATGTAAATATTCATAGATCTCAGACCGATGTGGACACATGGATGATCCACACTGTTGCCAGTGTGAAGGCCTGTCTTCTTGGCCACGGACCACCACCACAATCCCCATTTTCTGTCCCCTATCTCGCACCCTCCTCCCTCGTGTTCCTGCAGGACCTGCTTCAGCTGCACAGGCTGCCTTCATGGCTGCAGTGCCGCAGTCTGGGGTGTTCTTTATAAGCGGAGCAGAAGAGTGGAGGGAAATGTCCAGACTGCATTCCTGCCACCCTGAAACACCTCCAAGCCCCACCTCCAACACCACACCCAACCTCCGTTTGTTGTAAATAACGTTGCCAGGCACCTGCCATGCTGTCACATTTTTATAACGCTAAGACCATAATAAAGTCACCAAGTGTGTGTGTGTGTGTGTGTGTGAGTGTGTGTGAGAGACAGGGATTAATATTATAAAGTAGTTGATATCGGCTGGTTCAGTTATGATCCTTTTGTTCTGTTGCGTTCTAGCAACGCATCTTCTGCTGTACTCTTGGTGCCTTTGGTACGGGCCGGTTCTCCGGTTCAGAGTCTGCAGTGTGGAACTGTTCTACAGTGGAATGCAATGCCTGAATTCATCTCTGAGAAGTGTAGTCAAAAACGGTCTGTTTGACCAGCAGGAGAACCGCACTCATTTGGTTTTAAACCAGCCAACCAAGAGAAAGCAGCTAATGCTAAAACATATACACGCACACATGTACAGGAGGTGAGTTAACTGCAGTGTTGTAAAGGAGCTGAAGTTTCAGGGGATTATTTAAACAAACATAAAGATCAGATCAGCATCAGACGATACTCTGCCTTAAGAGACTCAAACCTCAGTAAATACTTTAGTCACTTTAAATGGATGGTCTATCATAGAATCCTTGTAGAGGTAAAGATTAGGGGTAGGGGTTAGTGTTAAGGGTTAAAGTTAGCGTTAAGTGGTAGGGGTTAGTGTTAAGGGTTAAAGTTAGGGTTAAGGGGTAGGGGTTAGTGTTAAGGGGTAGGGGTTAGTGTTAAGGGTTAAAGTTAGGGTTAAGGGGTAGGGGTTAGTGTTAAGGGGTAGGGGTTAGTGTTAAGGGTTAAAGTTAGGGTTAAGGGGTAGGGGTTAGTGTTAAGGGGTAGGGGTTAGTGTTAAGGGGTAGGGGTTAGGGTTAAGGGTTAAAGTTAGGGTTAAGGGGTAGGGGTTAGTGTTAAGGGTTAAAGTTAGGGTTAAGGGTTAAAGTTAGGGTTAAGGGGTTAGGGTTAAGGGTTAAAGTTAGGGTTAAGGGGTAGGGGTTAGGGTTAAGGGTTAAAGTTAGGGTTAAGGGGTAGGGGTTAGTGTTAAGGGTTAAAGTTAGGGTTAAGGATTAAGGTGCAGGGTTGCGTTCTATAGACAGTCATTAACATTCAGCTTAGAGTTCAGTTGTATCTGATACAGTTGAAGGTGGATGGGGATTCTGTATTGGATGCTGCAGGTGAAGTGATGCCTATAATTCTGTTTGTTGTTAAAAAAAACTGGGTTAGATGGGCTGAAGCGACAGGCTGGTTAAGAGCTGGAGATCATGGGAAACTGGGTTTCCTGCTTCATCACTTGAAAGAAAAGGCATTTGAAGTCGTAGCCAGGGGCCGGTGTTGCTGAGAGGGTCTCTGGGTTTGTTCTTTGTGCTGTGTCTAAAACCCTGCAGGCTGCCACAGACCTGGCACTCTGAGAAACTATACGAGGCCATTAACTCTGCAGTCACTCTTGTTTTATACTTTAACAAAGCAAACCTGAGAAAAGTACCACACAAGTTCTTCCAGTACATCTCATGCAGCATGCAGATAACATGGACTCTGGACCACTGCTACACCCCCTTTCAGGAGGTGTACCTGAGCTTGGCAAATCAGATCACTCCTCCATCTTGCTCCAAACAGGAGCCGCCCACCATCATCACGATTGTCAGTGAAGATTTTGTTCTTCTGTAAAACCACATAAACGTCTGATAAAAGGATATATATATATAATTTTAAAAATACATTTGTGTCTGTCTGAAAACTTTTGGCCACACCTGTACAGTGTGTGTGTGTCTGTGTGTTGTGTAGTGTAGTAAGTGTATATAAACTTGTGTGTTTGGTAGATTATTTCTTGCTTCTTGGCAGTAAATCTTACTCTGTTCATTTCCTTTTTAAATGGAACATGCATGTGTGGGACAAGCAGCAGAGCTGAAGGTGTGGGCTGCACCCCTACAAATTGCCAAAACAGCTTATTCTGCTGCTGCTATTGACACTTGTTCTGAGCTTCAGGTACCCCTCATTGGCACCTGATTGGCAGCACCTGTGAGCATGGGCCCTGCTACAGTGGTCAGTAGGTGTCCGCTCCAAGGATCAGCATGCCACGTTTGACTGATCTGGATAGGGCCCGTTCGATAGGACAACTTCAAGCCGGTGTTCAGCAACACCAAATTGCAGCATTATTTGGAGTGAGCCCTAGTATCAGGTTCCAGATAAAGGGGAATGTTAGAGAAGACGACATCCCAAGAACCTGGTCATGTGGAGGAGCGTGATGTTCAGCGATGAGTCCAGATTCTGCCTACGACAGCTGGATCGCAGAGTCAAAGTGTGCACCCACACCAACACAACCACGTTGGCCAACTTGTGACAAATGCTGGTTAAAGAATGGGATCCATCCCACAGCAGTGTGTGACCAGGCTGGTGACCAGCATGAGGAGGAGGTGCAGGCTGGAGGTTATATGTGAGAAGTCAAGTTCCTGAACTAGTTCTTTGAACTCTGTGCTTGTAAACTGAGGCCCATTTGTCACTGATCACCTCGTCAGCGATTCTATACCGGCCTTTTTTCACTACTTGGGCACTAGTTGGCACTGGCATGTCTGAAATTTCAATATACCTGGAGGAGTAATCTGACAGCACTAGGTAGCTTTGCGTTTCGTGTTTTTCGTGAATTTCCACAATTCTTTTCCATGGTCTGCCAGGAAGCGGTGCAGAGAGCAGTGGTTCCCTGGACTGAGCTCATGTAAGCTGACATGATTGACACAGTAAGACCTTGTCTTTGATGTGGGATGATATTCCCGGCCACAGGACTGAGGTGTTTGCTCTCCCCCTGCACTTAGACAAGCCCTGATGTCCATCATGAATACGATCCAGTATCTCTCAGTGCTTCTGGTATGATTATTCGGTTGCCTCTGGTCACTAACCCGTTGTGCACAGACAGTTCACGTCTCAGGGAAAGACTCTAAGACTGGTGTGTGTTTTCTTAATGTGCTCTGGCCACCCTGACCGTACGTACCTGCTCAGAATCTGCATCCATCTTCTGGTTTGTGGCAGGCATGGCCTCGATGACAAATGCCACGTAGACCTGTACATCATTGTGTTTGTCAACGTCACTCTGTGTGTCTTTGGAGGGGCTCCTTGACAGTTTGTCAGCGATAATGGAGTCTTACCTGGTGCATACTCTGCCGTGGGGTTGGACATCTGCCTCATCCATATTTCAGTAACTCATACAATGGTTGACCCACTGTGGCTAGGTTTGGGATATACTTTCCCAGATAGTTGACCAGTCCCAGCACTCTTTTGAGCTCCTGGACATTCTCTGGTGGTGAAAGATCGTTGATTGCTGACACTTTAGCTGGGCTGTCGCAGACCATCGATCACTTTGCTCCAACCTCTCCAACACCCTCCGTGAAGTCTCCCTTCCATGAATAATTATGTTGTTCATGTAAACTGACACCCCCTGTAAGCCTTTCAGTGCTTCTACCATCTTTCTCTGGTAGATTTCAGGAGCGCTGGTGATACCAAAAGGAAGACGTTTAACTCTGGTGAAGGGGCGTCATAAATGCTGTGAGTCTTTGTCGAGCGGACTTT
Organism: Salminus brasiliensis; assembly: GCF_030463535.1. Taxonomy (NCBI): domain Eukaryota; kingdom Metazoa; phylum Chordata; class Actinopteri; order Characiformes; family Bryconidae; genus Salminus; species Salminus brasiliensis. The sequence continues at coordinate 39,984,837 of NC_132889.1, forward strand.
GCCAGAATCTGCTGCTGCGGCTAATGAGGAGAAAACTGTGGAGCCGCTCAGGCCAGCAATGATTTCCTCTGCAGTTGGAAGAATAACCCTCTCTCTCGACCGCAGATACGCACCTCTCCTGAATTCTTTGGAGCTGGCACTGTGAGTGGGGTTGCTCTGTGGGTCCGGCTCCTTTTCTATGATGTCATTAGCCTCCATTCTCTCTAGTTCCTCCTTTCCCGGCTTTAAGCGTGGTATGGGAATTCTGCAGACTGTGTGAACTGCATAGGGTTGGGTTTTCACTGGGTTTTCACTTGTCCCACTGCCTGGGCTACTGGTCTGCTGAGTAGGATATTGATGCTCTCACCGTCGACTCAGGTGATTTGGCCCATGCACTTTAGATGCCCCCTTGTCCTCTTAGTGCAGCGTTAGCATCAAACAGCTTTTTGTCATGTGTCTTCACACACATCAGCTCCAGGATCTGTCTTAAATTTTACTGGAGCTTCACCTATTTAAACTGTGCTGCCCTTTCGTCCTCATGGGAGTTAGTGCTGGTAACGGAGCCCAGAAAGTAGGATTCTTGCTCATCACTCAGCAGTTTACTTCTGTACATGTTGACTTGAGAGCTGGACACTTGCATTTTTGTATGTTTTTTCTACCACATTTATTGTGGCCCTTATCCTTGAGATCCCTCTCATCGTCCCTGTCTCTGTTTTGTTTAGGCCATTCTGTGTGATTACTTTGCTCCTGTGCTACTTCCTGTATGGTGGGTGCAGACTGACGAGCTTCCTGTTTGGAATGAGCTGCAGTTTTTGTGACAGTTCTTCGGTCTATAATGTGTTCCTGGCGTTTAGCTCCGAACAGGCTGTGCTCAGAGAGTTCACACAAAGCACGGGTAACTGTCTCCACTCTCGTTTCGGAATGAAGTATCCATCGCCTTTATCTTCTCCCCCCGTGAACGAGCTGAAAAGATTCTCTGCTTCCCTGCCTGAAGCGAATACGAGGCTGCTTGTGCGCTGCCCTCCTCTTGTCCAGCCTGTCTTCCATTCTGCCGGTTTCTTGAAACAAAAGCTCTCGGTTGGTTAAACTTGGCCATCTTGGACTGTAGGTTTGGTCACCAGCTTCTCAAGTCAAGTCAAGTCAAGTGGGTTTTACTGTCATTTCAGCTACATACAGAGAACACAGTGAAACCAAACAACGTTCCTCCAGGACCATGGTGCAACATAGACACAGTGCATACAGAACACAAGTGCAGACAGACAACACAACACAGTACAGACAGAGGATAATACATAATTAGGGGTAGTGTGCAAATTCTGCAGTGTGTAATAAATATTGAGTCCAGTGAGGTAGTAAAGTTATTAGTGCAAATGCTTCCCATGTTGTCTGGGGTAAATGGTTGGAGAAAGAGAGAGAGAGAGAGAGAGAGAGCATGTAGCAGAAAAGACATCAGTTCAGAAGTTGAGTTGAGTTGAGAAGTCTGATGGCTTGGGGGAAGAAGCTGTTGCAGAGGCTGGTCGTGTTGGACCGGATGCTGCGGTACCTTCTTCCTGATGGCAGGAGGGAGAACAGTCTGTGTGAAGGGTGGGTGGAGTCATCCACAATGCTGGTTGCTTTGCAGATGCAGCGGGTGGTGTAAATGTCCATAACGGAGGGGAGAGAGACTCCGATGATCCTCTCAGCTGTCCTCACAATGCGTTGGAGGGACTTGCGGTCAGAGGCTGTGCAGGTCCCAAACCAGGCAGTGATGCAGCTGCTCAGGATGCTCTCTATGGTCCCTCTATAGAAGAGGGTGAGGATGGGTGGAGGGAGACGGGCCTTTCTCTGCTTCTGACACTTCTGGCTCTTTAGCATCTTTCTATCTTTTAAACACAGGCTGCTCTTTTTCAGCACACACAGTCCAGAGCCCACCTCGTTCTCTTTGTAGAAGGGGAACCTCTACAACAACTTTCTGAAGAATATTAGATTTTTATTGTAAAAGAAATGTCACGATCGTGTTCATCTGTTTATATCTGCCAAAGGTAGAGTCAGAAGAAGTTGTTTAGAATACATTTTGGTCCATAAATTGATTCCAATTCCAATTTCAGAGTGCAATGAGGCAATAAACTATATATAATTTTCAATAAAAAAACAGTATAGTGTGTGTGTGTGTGTGTGTGTATCTATACACACATAGTATTTTCTACCAATATTATTTTTGAAGTTCTGTTCATTAATTTGACATTTTTACTGTTGTATTTTTATGTTTTGTGATCAGTTCCTGTTTCTGGGTGAAAGCTCGGCTACACATATGGACAGTAAACTGTGAAGTATCCCTCATTTACAGTGTAGCCAAACTTTCACACAGAAAGCAGGAGCTGATCACAAAAATAAAAACACAAAAGTCATTAAAAATAAAAATGTAAAAATAATGAACAGAACTTCAAAAGTGAAATTGATCAAAAAATACTGAGTCTTAAATACTGGGTGTAATTACACCATGCTGCCACGCGAGGCCGTTTCGAGTATGTGTAATTGCAGTGTTCGACCGCAGCGCGCGCTGCTGATGGGGTGCTGCTGTCCGCGGTGCTGAATCTTCTCTGCAGCAGGAGAGCGCGAGCACACGCCAACATGGCCGCCCGGGTAAGAAAATTGCAATTTAATACATTTAATCGATTTAATCTGATTAATCATTGACTAAATTGATGATGTAACAGAGTGAGTGTGTGTGATGTGTGTGTGTACTTAAGATGTTAGTAAATAAACAAGTAATTAAATAAATAAATGCAGCGCGAGCCTGTGATGTGCTAAGACACGCAGAGCAGTCTGGGTTTCTGTTCGTGCATCATTAATGTTAGTGATGCATCACTGCGGTATTAGTGCATAGACAAAGCTCGCGCTGGTGTGTGAAGAGGTTGAGAGAGGGTTAGTGTGTGTGTGTGTGTGTGTGTGTGTGTGCGTGCTGCATTGCTGCAGGTTCCGATCCTTGAAACTCCTTCACCGAACCGGATCGAGCTCAACAGCAGAACGTACTTTAAAGGGTCGCGTGCGTGTGTGTGTGTGTGTGTGTGTGTGTGTTAATGCGGTAATGGTGCTGGGGTTTAACCTTGACATCACTAAAGCTAGATTACACGCGCGCGCGTACACGCCAGAAAATGTCACCCTGGTGTCTAAAATGCCTCCATATAAAACCTCCAAAATAAAAGTCATCTGTGTTGCGCGCGCGTTATTGCTTTTTATTAATGATCAGGATGATCAATTGAAGTGAGTTGGCATTTAGCTGTTGTTCATATTATTAATAATAATAATCCAATATAATAATAAATAAAATAAGGTTTTATTTATTATGTGTGATATTTATAGATTATATCATGACAATACACGATTCTGTTGTTTTATTATGATGGTGTTAATTATGATTAGATTACAGTAATTTATTCATTGTTTTATTTTTATTAGGACGTTTAAAATCGATCAAGAGTAAACCATTAAAATCACTATGATCATAAACAAGGGGGGAGGGTCAGCGCTAAAGATCAAAAAGAACTTGAGATCATTTTTACTGTCCTCACTGTGTGTGTGTGTGTGTGTGTGTGTGTGTGTGTGTGTGTTTGTGATCTCTAATCCGTACAGCAGCTATATTTAGATACTGACACACATGCACTCTCTCTTCGTCTCACTCTCACTCTCACTCTCTCTCACTCACTCTCTCTCTCTCTCTCAGGCAGTCATTTTCTCACCCTCACACTTTTACAATATGTAAAGTTTAGCACTAGGCTTAGTATGGAGTTTAGGACTGGGAGTAGTACTGAGGGTTAGGGATGGGTTTAAGTAACGAGAGTCGATTAAAGAGACAGTAAAGATCTGCTTAATGTGATGCTCTTCAGGAGAGGTGTGGTCATAGTTGGCTGGTCAGATCAGAGTACTGTAGAATACTGTAGAGTACTGCAAAACACAGAGGACTAATGTACAGTACTGTAGATAACTATAGACTACTATAAACTACTGTAGACAGCTGTAGACTACTGTACTGTAGCATATTGTATAGCATTGTGGAAAATTGTAGAGTACTGTGGACTACTACAAAAAACTGTAGACTGCTAGAGAGTTCTGTAGTACTGTGGAAAATTATAGAGTACTGTAACGTACTGTAGACTACTGTAGAGTTCTGTAACGTACTGTAGACTACTGTACAGTGCTGTAGAGTACTGTAGACTACTGTAGAGAGCAGTAGACTACTTTAGCATACTGTAGTACTGTGGAAAACCATAGATTACTGTATACTACTGTAGAGAGCGGTAGAGAACTATGACTGCTGTAGACTACTGCAGAGTTCTGTGGAGAACTGTAGTCTACTGTAGACTGCTGTAGAGAACTGTAGTCTACTGTAGACTGCTGTAGAGAACTATAGAGAACTGTAGACTGCTGTAAAGAACTGTAAACTGCTGTAAGGTACTGTGGAGTGTTTATCATTGTAAACGGCCCCAACTCTACTTCCCCAGATTCCAACTCCAGATTCCTCAGTCGAGGCCATTTACAGTCCTGCTGTCGTATTTTATATTTAATATTGTAATAATAAAAATCAATTGTTTAAAACAAAATCCATGGTTTTAACTAAAGTATGATGTGTATGCTGACCACTGATTGGCCGATAACCTAAACTGTGTAATTAAATAAGCTGAGAATCAGATGTAATTAGACTGATTGGTGTAGGTGTAGATTCCTGCATGCTGTCTCACACTGACCAAACTAAACCCAGACTCCCTAACACACCTGTCTGGTTCCCAGCTGGTTCAGTGTTCTCTCTCACCTCCTCTTCCCCTCCCTCTTGCTTGCGCTGGCCTTCAAGGTTGTTATATTTTTCAAGGTATGTATCCTTTTCCTGCCTGAGACCGGATGCTGCTGTGGCTTTAGTGCTTCCCGTTAGTTCAGAAAGCAGCTTTTCCACAGCAACCTTGCCATGTCTGCTGCTGCCCCTCGCCCCCACTGCAGCAGCTCCGAGACACAGCTTTCCAGTGCTACTAATGTGGATTCAGCTTAGCTCTCAGTGCTTCTGCTTTCAGGAAAAGACCATCACTGGGAACTGAAAAGACAACAGGGGATGATAGATGGTGCTAAAATATAGCAATTTATTACTTACAGAGGGAGTACTGCGCTGATAGAGGGAGTATGAGACTCATAGAGGGAGTACTGCACTGATAGAGGGAGTTCTGCACTGATAGAGGGAGTACTGCACTGATAGAGGGAGTATGACACCGATAGAGGGAGTACTGCACTGATAGAGGGAGTACTGCACTGATAGAGGGAGTACTGCGCTGATAGAGGGAGTACTGCACTGATAGAGGGAGTACTGCACTGATAGAGGGAGTACTGCACTGAGAGAGGGAGTACTGCACTGATAGAGGGAGTATGACACTGATAGAGGGAGTACTGCACTGATAGAGGGATTATGACACTGATAGAGGGAGTACTGCACTGATAGAGGGAGTACTGCGCTGATAGAGGGAGTACTGCACTGAGAGAGGGAGTACTGCACTGATAGAGGGAGTATGACACTGATAGAGGGAGTACTGCACTGATAGAGGGAGTACTGCACTGATAGAGGGAGTATGACACTGATAGAGGGAGTACTGCACTGATAGAGGGAGTACTGCACTGATAGAGGGAGTACTGCACTGATAGAGGGAGTACTGCACTGATAGAGGGAGTACTGCACTGATAGAGGGAGTTCTGCACTGATAGAGGGAGTATGACACCGATAGAGGGAGTACTGCACTGATAGAGGGAGTACTGCACTGATAGAGGGAGTACTGCACTGAGAGAGGGAGTACTGCACTGAGAGAGGGAGTACTGCACTGATAGAGGGAGTACTGCACTGATAGAGGGAGTACTGCACTGAGAGAGGGAGTACTGCACTGAGAGAGGGAGTACTGCACTGATAGAGGGAGTACTGCACTGATAGAGGGAGTACTGCACTGATAGAGGGAGTACTGCACTGATAGAGGGAGTACTGCACTGAGAGAGGGAGTACTGCACTGAGAGAGGGAGTACTGCACTGATAGAGGGAGTATGACACTGATAGAGGGAGTACTGCACTGATAGAGGGAGTACTGCACTGATAGAGGGAGTACTGCACTGATAGAGGGAGTACTGCACTGAGAGAGGGAGTACTGCACTGAGAGAGGGAGTACTGCACTGATAGAGGGAGTATGACACTGATAGAGGGAGTACTGCACTGATAGAGGGATTATGACACTGATAGAGGGAGTACTGCACTGATAGAGGGAGTACTGCGCTGATAGAGGGAGTACTGCACTGATAGAGGGAGTACTGCACTGATAGAGGGAGTACTGCACTGATAGAGGGAGTATTGCACTGAGAGAGGGAGTATCACACTGATAGAGGGAGTACTGCACTGAGAGAGGGAGTACTGCACTGATAGAGGGAGTATGACACCGATAGAGGGAGTACTGCACTGATAGAGGGAGTACTGCACTGATAGAGGGAGTACTGCACTGATAGAGGGAGTTCTGCACTGATAGAGGGAGTATTGCACTGAGAGAGGGAGTATCACACTGATAGAGGGAGTATGACACTGATAGAGGGAGTATGACACTGATAGAGGGAGTACTGCACTGATAGAGGGATTATGACACTGAGAGAGGGAGTACTGCACTGATAGAGGGAGTACTGCGCTGAGAGAGGGAGTACTGCATTGATAGAGGGAGTATGACACTGATAGAGGGAGTACTGCACTGATAGAGGGAGTATGACACTGATAGAGGGAGTACTGCACTGATAGAGGGAGTACTGCACTGATAGAGGGAGTACTGCACTGATAGAGGGAGTATGACACTGATAGAGGGAGTACTGCACTGATAGAGGGAGTATCACACTGATAGAGGGAGTACTGCACTGATAGAGGGAGTACTGCACTGATAGAGGGAGTACTGCACTGATAGAGGGAGTATGACACTGATAGAGGGAGTACTGCACTGATAGAGGGAGTACTGCACTGATAGAGGGAGTACTGCACTGATAGAGGGAGTATTGCACTGAGAGAGGGAGTATCACACTGATAGAGGGAGTACTGCACTGATAGAGGGATTATGACACTGATAGAGGGAGTACTGCACTGATAGAGGGATTATGACACTGAGAGAGGGAGTACTGCACTGATAGAGGGAGTACTGCGCTGAGAGAGGGAGTACTGCATTGATAGAGGGAGTACTGCACTGATAGAGGGAGTATGACACTGATAGAGGGAGTATGACACTGATAGAGGGAGTACTGCACTGATAGAGGGATTATGACACTGATAGAGGGAGTACTGCGCTGATAGAGGGATTATGACACTGATAGAGGGAGTACTGCACTGATAGAGGGAGTACTGCACTGATAGAGGGAGTACTGCACTGATAGAGGGAGTACTGCACTGATAGAGGGAGTATGACACTGATAGAGGGAGTACTGCACTGATAGAGGGAGTACTGCACTGATAGAGGGAGTACTGCGCTGAGAGAGGGAGTACTGCGCTGATAGAGGGAGTTCTGCCCTGATAGAGGGAGTATGACACTGATAGAGGGAGTACTGCACTGATAGAGGGAGTATGACACTGATAGAGGGAGTACTGCACTGATAGAGGGAGTACTGCACTGATAGAGGGATTATGACACTGATAGAGGGATTATGACACTGATAGAGGGAGTACTGCACTGATAGAGGGATTATGACACTGATAGAGGGAGTACTGCACTGATAGAGGGAGTACTGCACTGATAGAGGGAGTACTGCACTGATAGAGGGATTATGACACTGATAGAGGGAGTACTGCGCTGATAGAGGGAGTACTGCACTGAGAGAGGGAGTACTGCGCTGATAGAGGGAGTACTGCACTGATAGAGGGAGTACTGCACTGATAGAGGGAGTACTGCACTGATAAAGGGAGTACTGCACTGATAGAGGGAGTACTGCACTGATAGAGGGATTATGACACTGATAGAGGGAGTACTGCACTGATAGAGGGAGTACTGCACTGAAAGAGGGATTATGACACTGATAGAGGGAGTACTGCGCTGATAGAGGGAGTACTGCACTGAGAGAGGGAGTACTGCGCTGATAGAGGGAGTACTGCACTGATAGAGGGATTATGACACTGATAGAGGGAGTACTGCACTGATAGAGGGAGTATGACACTGATAGAGGGAGTATGACACTGATAGAGGGAGTACTGCACTGATAGAGGGAGTACTGCACTGATAGAGGGAGTACTGCGCTGAGAGAGGGAGTACTGCGCTGATAGAGGGAGTTCTGCCCTGATAGAGGGAGTATGACACTGATAGAGGGAGTACTGCACTGATAGAGGGAGTATGACACTGATAGAGGGAGTACTGCACTGATAGAGGGAGTACTGCACTGATAGAGGGAGTACTGCACTGATAGAGGGAGTATGACACTGATAGAGGGAGTACTGCACTGATAGAGGGAGTACTGCACTGATAGAGGGAGTACTGCACTGAAAGAGGGAGTATGACACTGATAGAGGGAGTACTGCACTGAAAGAGGGAGTATGACACTGATAGAGGGAGTACTGCACTGATAGAGGGAGTACTGCACTGATAGAGGGAGTATGACACTGATAGAGGGAGTACTGCACTGATAGAGGGAGTACTGCACTGATAGAGGGAGTATGACACTGATAGAGGGAGTACTGCACTGATAGAGGGAGTACTGCACTGATAGAGGAAGTACTGCACTGATAGAGGGAGTACTGCACTGATAGAGGGAGTATGACACTGATAGAGGGAGTATGACACTGATAGAGGGAGTACTGCACTGATAGAGGGAGTACTGCACTGAGAGAGGGAGTACTGCGCTGATAGAGGGAGTACTGCACTGATAGAGGGAGTACTGCGCTGAGAGAGGGAGTACTGCGCTGATAGAGGGAGTACTGCACTGATAGAGGGATTATGACACTGATAGAGGGAGTACTGCACTGATAGAGGGATTATGACACTGATAGAGGGAGTACTGCACTGATAGAGGGAGTACTGCACTGATAGAGGGAGTACTGCACTGATAGAGGGATTATGACACTGATAGAGGGAGTACTGCACTGATAGAGGGATTATGACACTGATAGAGGGAGTACTGCGCTGATAGAGGGAGTACTGCACTGAGAGAGGGAGTACTGCGCTGATAGAGGGAGTACTGCACTGATAGAGGGAGTACTGCACTGATAGAGGGAGTACTGCACTGATAAAGGGAGTACTGCACTGATAGAGGGAGTACTGCACTGATAGAGGGATTATGACACTGATAGAGGGAGTACTGCACTGATAGAGGGAGTACTGCACTGATAGAGGGAGTACTGCACTGAAAGAGGGATTATGACACTGATAGAGGGAGTACTGCGCTGATAGAGGGAGTACTGCACTGAGAGAGGGAGTACTGCGCTGATAGAGGGAGTACTGCACTGATAGAGGGATTATGACACTGATACAGGGAGTACTGCGCTGATAGAGGGAGTACTGCACTGATAGAGGGATTATGACACTGATAGAGGGAGTACTGCACTGATAGAGGGAGTACTGCACTGATAGAGGGAGTACTGCACTGATAGAGGGAGTACTGCACTGATAGAGGGAGTATGACACTGATAGAGGGAGTACTGCACTGAGAGAGGGAGTACTGCACTGATAGAGGGAGTACTGCGCTGATAGAGGGAGTACTGCACTGATAGAGGGAGTTCTGCGCTGATAGAGGGAGTACTGCACTGATAGAGGGAGTAATGCACTGATAGAGGGAGTTCTGCGCTGATAGAGGGAGTACTGCACTGATAGAGGGAGTAATGCACTGATAGAGGGAGTAATGCACTGATAGAGGGAGTATGACACTGATAGAGGGAGTACTGCACTGATAGAGGGAGTACTGCACTGAAAGAGGGAGTATGACACTGATAGAGGGAGTACTGCACTGATAGAGGGAGTAATGCACTGATAGAGGGAGTAATGCACTGATAGAGGGAGTATGACACTGATAGAGGGAGTACTGCACTGATAGAGGGAGTACTGCGCTGATAGAGGGAGTACTGCACTGATAGAGGGATTATGACACTGATAGAGGGAGTACTGCACTGATAGAGGGAGTACTGCACTGATAGAGGGATACTGCACTGATAGAGGGAGTACTGCACTGATAGAGGGAGTATGACACTGATAGAGGGAGTACTGCACTGAGAGAGGGAGTACTGCGCTGAGAGAGGGAGTACTGCGCTGATAGAGGGAGTACTGCGCTGATAGAGGGAGTTCTGCGCTGATAGAGGGAGTAATGCACTGATAGAGGGAGTTCTGCGCTGATAGAGGGAGTACTGCACTGATAGAGGGAGTAATGCACTGATAGAGGGAGTATGACACTGATAGAGGGAGTACTGCACTGATAGAGGGAGTAATGCACTGATAGAGGGAGTATGACACTGATAGAGGGAGTATGACACTGATAGAGGGAGTACTGCACTGATAGAGGGAGTACTGCACTGATAGAGGGAGTATGACACTGATAGAGGGAGTACTGCACTGATAGAGGGAGTACTGCACTGAAAGAGGGAGTATGACACTGATAGAGGGAGTACTGCACTGATAGAGGGAGTACTGCACTGATAGAGGGAGTACTGCACTGATAGAGGGAGTATGACACTGATAGAGGGAGTACTGCACTGATAGAGGGAGTACTGCACTGAAAGAGGGAGTATGACACTGATAGAGGGAGTACTGCACTGAGAGAGGGAGTACTGCACTGAAAGAGGGAGTATGACACTGATAGAGGGAGTACTGCACTGATAGAGGGAGTACTGCACTGATAGAGGGAGTACTGCACTGATAGAGGGAGTATGACACTGATAGAGGGAGTACTGCACTGATAGAGGGAGTATGACACTGATAGAGGGAGTACTGCACTGATAGAGGGAGTACTGCACTGATAGAGGGAGTACTGCACTGATAGAGGGAGTATGACACTGATAGAGGGAGTACTGCACTGATAGAGGGAGTACTGCACTGATAGAGGGAGTTCTGCACTGATAGAGGGAGTACTGCACTGATAGAGGGAGTACTGCACTGATAGAGGGAGTACTGCACTGAGAGAGGGATTATGACACTGATAGAGGGAGTACTGCACTGAGAGGGAGTACTGCACTGATAGAGGGAGTATGACACTGATAGAGGGAGTACTGCACTGATAGAGGGAGTACTGCACTGATAGAGGGAGTACTGCACTGAGAGAGGGAGTATGACACTGATAGAGGGAGTACTGTACTGATAGAGGGAGTACTGCACTGATAGAGGGAGTACTGCACTGATAGAGGGAGTATGACACTGATAGAGGGAGTACTGCACTGATAGAGGGAGTACTGCACTGATAGAGGGAGTACTGCACTGATAGAGGGATTATGACACTGATAGAGGGAGTACTGCACTGATAGAGGGAGTATGACACTGATAGAGGGAGTACTGCACTGATAGAGGGAGTACTGCACTGAGAGAGGGAGTATGACACTGATAGAGGGAGTACTGCACTGATAGAGGGAGTACTGCACTGATAGAGGGAGTACTGCACTGATAGAGGGAGTACTGCACTGAGAGAGGGATTATGACACTGATAGAGGGAGTACTGCACTGATAGAGGGAGTACTGCACTGATAGAGGGAGTACTGCACTGATAGAGGGAGTATGACACTGATAGAGGGAGTACTGCACTGATAGAGGGAGTACTGCACTGATAGAGGGAGTACTGCACTGATAGAGGGAGTACTGCACTGATAGAGGGAGTATTGCACTGAGAGAGGGAGTATCACACTGATAGAGGGAGTACTGCACTGATAGAGGGATTATGACACTGATAGAGGGAGTACTGCACTGATAGAGGGATTATGACACTGAGAGAGGGAGTACTGCACTGATAGAGGGAGTACTGCGCTGAGAGAGGGAGTACTGCATTGATAGAGGGAGTACTGCACTGATAGAGGGAGTATGACACTGATAGAGGGAGTATGACACTGATAGAGGGAGTACTGCACTGATAGAGGGATTATGACACTGATAGAGGGAGTACTGCACTGATAGAGGGAGTACTGCACTGAGAGAGGGAGTACTGCGCTGATAGAGGGAGTACTGCGCTGATAGAGGGAGTACTGCGCTGATAGAGGGAGTACTGCACTGATAGAGGGATTATGACACTGATAGAGGGAGTACTGCACTGATAGAGGGATTATGACACTGATAGAGGGAGTACTGCACTGATAGAGGGATTATGACACTGATAGAGGGAGTACTGCGCTGATAGAGGGATTATGACACTGATAGAGGGAGTACTGCACTGATAGAGGGAGTACTGCACTGAGAGAGGGAGTACTGCGCTGATAGAGGGAGTACTGCACTGATAGAGGGAGTACTGCACTGATAGAGGGAGTACTGCACTGATAAAGGGAGTACTGCACTGATAGAGGGAGTACTGCACTGATAGAGGGATTATGACACTGATAGAGGGAGTACTGCACTGAAAGAGGGATTATGACACTGATAGAGGGAGTACTGCACTGATAGAGGGAGTATGACACTGATAGAGGGAGTACTGCACTGATAGAGGGAGTACTGCACTGATAGAGGGAGTACTGCACTGATAGAGGGATTATGACACTGATAGAGGGAGTACTGCACTGATAGAGGGAGTACTGCACTGAGAGAGGGAGTACTGCGCTGATAGAGGGATTATGACACTGATAGAGGGAGTACTGCGCTGAGAGAGGGAGTATGACACTGATAGAGGGAGTACTGCACTGATAGAGGGAGTACTGCACTGAAAGAGGGAGTACTGCACTGAAAGAGGGAGTATGACACTGATAGAGGGAGTACTGCACTGAAAGAGGGAGTATGACACTGATAGAGGGAGTACTGCACTGATAGAGGGAGTACTGCACTGATAGAGGGAGTACTGCACTGATAGAGGGAGTACTGCACTGATAGAGGGAGTATGACACTGATAGAGGGAGTACTGCACTGATAGAGGGAGTACTGCACTGATAGAGGGAGTACTGCACTGATAGAGGGAGTATGACACTGATAGAGGGAGTACTGCACTGATAGAGGGAGTACTGCACTGATAGAGGGAGTATGACACTGATAGAGGGAGTACTGCACTGATAGAGGGAGTACTGCACTGATAGAGGGAGTACTGCGCTGATAGAGGAAGTACTGCACTGATAGAGGGAGTACTGCACTGATAGAGGGAGTATGACACTGATAGAGGGAGTATGACACTGATAGAGGGAGTACTGCACTGATAGAGGGAGTACTGCACTGAGAGAGGGAGTACTGCGCTGATAGAGGGAGTACTGCGCTGATAGAGGGAGTACTGCACTGATAGAGGGATTATGACACTGATAGAGGGAGTACTGCACTGATAGAGGGATTATGACACTGATAGAGGGAGTACTGCACTGATAGAGGGAGTACTGCACTGATAGAGGGAGTACTGCACTGATAGAGGGAGTACTGCACTGATAGAGGGATTATGACACTGATAGAGGGAGTACTGCACTGATAGAGGGATTATGACACTGATAGAGGGAGTACTGCGCTGATAGAGGGAGTACTGCACTGAGAGAGGGAGTACTGCGCTGATAGAGGGAGTACTGCACTGATAAAGGGAGTACTGCACTGATAGAGGGAGTACTGCACTGATAGAGGGATTATGACACTGATAGAGGGAGTACTGCACTGATAGAGGGAGTACTGCACTGAAAGAGGGATTATGACACTGATAGAGGGAGTACTGCGCTGATAGAGGGAGTACTGCACTGAGAGAGGGAGTACTGCGCTGATAGAGGGAGTACTGCACTGATAGAGGGATTATGACACTGATACAGGGAGTACTGCGCTGATAGAGGGAGTACTGCACTGATAGAGGGATTATGACACTGATAGAGGGAGTACTGCACTGATAGAGGGAGTACTGCACTGATAGAGGGAGTATGACACTGATAGAGGGAGTACTGCACTGAGAGAGGGAGTACTGCGCTGAGAGAGGGAGTACTGCGCTGATAGAGGGAGTTCTGCGCTGATAGAGGGAGTTCTGCGCTGATAGAGGGAGTACTGCACTGATAGAGGGAGTAATGCACTGATAGAGGGAGTAATGCACTGATAGAGGGAGTTCTGCGCTGATAGAGGGAGTACTGCGCTGATAGAGGGAGTAATGCACTGATAGAGGGAGTAATGCACTGATAGAGGGAGTATGACACTGATAGAGGGAGTACTGCACTGATAGAGGGAGTACTGCACTGAAAGAGGGAGTATGACACTGATAGAGGGAGTATGACACTGATAGAGGGATTATGACACTGATACAGGGAGTACTGCGCTGATAGAGGGAGTACTGCACTGATAGAGGGAGTACTGCACTGATAGAGGGATTATGACACTGATACAGGGAGTACTGCGCTGATAGAGGGAGTACTGCACTGATAGAGGGATTATGACACTGATAGAGGGAGTACTGCACTGATAGAGGGAGTACTGCACTGATAGAGGGAGTACTGCACTGATAGAGGGAGTACTGCACTGATAGAGGGAGTATGACACTGATAGAGGGAGTACTGCACTGAGAGAGGGAGTACTGCGCTGAGAGAGGGAGTACTGCGCTGATAGAGGGAGTACTGCACTGATAGAGGGAGTTCTGCGCTGATAGAGGGAGTACTGCACTGATAGAGGGAGTAATGCGCTGATAGAGGGAGTTCTGCGCTGATAGAGGGAGTACTGCACTGATAGAGGGAGTAATGCACTGATAGAGGGAGTAATGCACTGATAGAGGGAGTATGACACTGATAGAGGGAGTACTGCACTGATAGAGGGAGTACTGCACTGAAAGAGGGAGTATGACACTGATAGAGGGAGTACTGCACTGAGAGAGGGAGTACTGCACTGAAAGAGGGAGTATGACACTGATAGAGGGAGTACTGCACTGATAGAGGGAGTACTGCACTGATAGAGGGAGTATGACACTGATAGAGGGAGTACTGCACTGATAGAGGGAGTATGACACTGATAGAGGGAGTACTGCACTGATAGAGGGAGTACTGCACTGATAGAGGGAGTATGACACTGATAGAGGGAGTACTGCACTGATAGAGGGAGTACTGCACTGAGAGAGGGAGTACTGCGCTGATAGAGGGATTATGACACTGATAGAGGGAGTACTGCACTGATAGAGGGAGTACTGCACTGATAGAGGGAGTACTGCACTGATAGAGGGAGTACTGCACTGATAGAGGGAGTACTGCACTGAGAGAGGGAGTACTGCACTGATAGAGGGAGTACTGCACTGAGAGAGGGATTATGACACTGATAGAGGGAGTACTGCACTGAGAGAGGGAGTACTGCACTGAGAGAGGGATTATGACACTGATAGAGGGAGTTACACTGCAGAGCGACTTACAAAAGTGCTTTGCTATTTACCCAAGAATAACCAAAGTTTGAATAGACTAATAAGGAGGAGGGTCTTCAGTCTGGGTTTGAGGACAGCGAGCGTTGGACTTTACTGTTCGGACACCCAGGGGAAGTTCGTTCCTCCACTTTGGTGCAGGACAGTAAAAAGTCTGGATGCTCGTCTTCCGTATATCTTAAAGGATGGCGGGTCGAGCCGAGCTGTACTTGAAGCTGGAAGGGCTCTTGGTGCAGATCGGCTTTTGACCATCGCCATCAAGTACGGATGGGCTGGCTGGTCCAGTCTTGGCTTTGTAGACCAGAGTCAGAAGAGAGCTGCAGTGGTCAAGTCTCGAAGTAAGGAGAGACTGAACGAGCACTTGGGCGACTCTCTAGAGAGGAAGGGTGGAATTCTCCGGATGTTGTACAGGAGAAATCTGCAGGACCGAGTCAGAACTGTAACCTGAGAACGACAACTGATCATCCATGACTACACCAAGACCAGCTTCTGGAGTGACCAGTGAGTTCTCAAAGGAGTATGACATAGAAAGGGTGGAGTACAGCACTGGTAGAGGGAGTACAGGGTGTATATCGGATGTGGTGTTGTATAGGGTTTAATGGGTGATAGTTTGGGTGTAGTGTTGTATATGGTGTTGTAGTAGGGTGGGGTGTTGTATGGATGGTGAAAGAATGAGTGGGGTGGGATTTATGGGCAGGCAGCCAGTGCTGCAGGGTTTTTGTGTTCCTGCTCTGTCTAGCCAGCAGTGATGAAGCTGGTAGACTGCCTGTCACTCTGAGCTCTGCTTTACAGATCAGCCCTCGTTCTCATAAACACCATAGTCTAAAACCTGGTGTGACAGCAGAACCAGTCAGATCTCAGCTGTTTCTGAGGCTGTTCAAAAGTATTAGAACACCCCTTAAATTGTCCTGTTTTATTGACT